>NC_041388.1:82512700-82520919 GCF_002162155.2 Triticum dicoccoides
TGGGCAGCGCGCGGCCGTTGTGGCCTCTGCGCAGTGAGCGCGGTCCGGTGGAAGCAGCAGAAGGGGGAGTGGGGAGCGTGTGGCTGTTGCGTCCTCTGCGCAGCGAGCACGGTCCGGTGGCGCGGGGCGTGGCGGGAGCAGCGGGACGGCGAGCGCACGGCAGCGCTGCAGGCAGGCGGGCAAGGAGCTTGTGTGTGCGCAAGCGTGTGTGCGCGCGATGCAGGGCAGTAGCAACGACGACGGTCAACAAGTAGCGGAGAAGAAGCAACAACAATGCAGTAGCAGAAGGCAGCCAAAAGCAGCAGCAGAGCGGTGCGGGACGGCGCGGCAGCAACGTTGGTTCGCGGCGAGCAGGGGAGGCCGACCGGTGGCATGGCCGCGGGGGCTAGGCGGGGCTTGGCCGATGTGGGCGCGCACCCTGGTCGCAGCGAGCGCCGAGACCTGGCGCGGTAAGCGCGACCGTAGGGCAGTGGCGTGAGCGAGGCCACGGTGGGCGCAGGAGTAGAGGCGGGAAGCGACGGGGTTCTCACCCGCGTTGGTGAGCAGGGGGCGGCGAGGCTCGGTGGAGCCTTTGGGGAGGAGGACGGGGAGGGCGAGGCGACGGGCAGTGGGAGTGGCCGATGACGGCGTAGAGGACGGCGGGGGAAGGTCCGACGAGGTCCAGGTCGATTGCCACCGCGACCGGCACGACAAGAGGCGCCGCCGAGCGCCCGATCCAGTCTGGATCAAGGGGGAGCGGAGAGAGGAGTGGGACGAGTGGGAGGGAGTGGTGCGGTTGGGGTTAGGGTTTGGTCGCCTAGGGAATACGGGAGTGAGGGTCGGGGCACGGCTGTGCCGGCCTGGTTAGCCCAGTTGGGCTGGTGGCCCGCTGGGCCGGAGCCTGGGGGTGTTTTCTTTCTTTTCTTTTTATTTATTTTATTTCTTTACTGTTTTCACTTGAAGTTTCCTTTATGTTAGTTTTATAAAATACCAAATGAGCACCTAAATTAGTATTACTAATTAGTTCAGTGCCATAATTATTTTGGCACACTACTAAATTAGTTATATTATTATAACTTTATAAAAGGCATTTAATTAATTATTTTGCCCTTTGTTTTGGTTGTTTTAGTGCATTTAAATATTACAAGAATTGTTGGTTTCCCCAACATTATTACTCATGAATTTATTTGTCACATTTAGAACATTTAATTTTAGTTTTTGAAAACTTTTACTGTTTGATTTGATTTTGATTTTGAATTTGAATCGGTTTCGAACTAACGCGAGATTAGCAACAGTAACCATGGTGACATGGCATCATTAACAGAGGTTTACTGTAGCTTAATTATCTGGGCATCACAATTCTCCTCCACTACAAGAAATCTCGTCCCGACATTTAAGAGATGGAGAAGGGGGAAATGTCTGGTTACAAAATTCTAACGAATCTTCTCAGTCTTGGTTGCTCTTCTCAAAGAGGTCGATCCATAGCGTTGATGTCTTCATTCCCATGTATCAATGCATCATGATGAAGTTGTCGTCCTTTCTTTGGGGACTCCATCGTACTTACGAAAGAATAAGGGGGGTATTCTGGGAGAACGAACCTCTACTAGGTTGTCTATTTGGTAGATAACACCGGGGAAGGTGGCGGAAAGTAACTCTCGAATTGAAACTTAAAAAATTGCCGAGAGCAAGGTAAGGAGGTACCATGAGAAGTTTCAAGCGGGTGGGAAATCGTTCGATGCCTAAACAAAGTGTGAAAGGGGGCCCAGAGCAACGAGAATAGGTATTGCGTCTGATACCGGAATTGATGATTTCATCGGAAGGTGGCTCATGAATTACATATGAGGCCACGCGCGAGGAATAGCTTTTGGGAACAGGGGGTGTACAGGAGAGTCGGGTTTCGATCCTGGGACCTGTGGGTTATGGGCCCACCATGTGGGTTGAAAGCAGGAAAGCGCTATCAGGTGCACGGTCAAGATAGCAAGGTATGTCAGAGGGTAGCCTGTCAGTTATGTTGGCAACAACGTTGGTACCAAGGGTGAGGGACGAAGAGAACCATTTCCCTGCTTGTTGAAACGAGGCGGACCAATAGGCAAGGTTCTCGTCCATCAGTGGTTACCGAAATGTCATCAACAATAGTAACAGGGTCTTGCTGACAGAATTGTACACCGAGGTGTTTACATAAGCAGGAGAGTATTACTGCTCAGATCATTTAGCTCACAATAAACATTAAACCAACCAATGAAAAGGAAAATATGCTTATCAGATTAAATAGAACAATGGAAAGGAAAATGTGTTTAAACACATATTTCAGGGGTATATCCTTCCCAAGGACAAGCAGAGCATGATATCCATGATAGGATATAATGTAGAAAACCCTTTAGGAAAGGGGAGAGAAATATCATGACATTACCCATACATCGGTGTTTGGGGTAATTGAGCAAGAAATATTTAGCATTGGGCTTCAAATGATTTTGTTGAAAATCAGAGTACCACAGACATGCTTCGAGATAGCATTGACATGGCCATCAAGTAAGGGTTAGAATTTGGACGCACAAAGGATCCATCAGGAACAACTTATAGAATAAATCTTACGATTTCCTCATGGAAGAATCGCTAAACTTGCTAAGAAGGGAACTATATCAATAGGTCCTACGGCCAGGTGTGCTAGGCATGACATCACCTTATCGGGTCAAAAGACCAGTATGTTCCAACCATCATATCTGATCGAGATTTAGTTTAGGTTGGTGCCAGGATACCTCAAGCTCAGGATGGCTGAGAACAAAAGGTGCGACACAAATTAATGAGATGACATTGTAAGATTCTCGGGAATTGAACTATGGAAGTGAGTCCCGAAACAAGAGTTCATCATAAAATCAAGGAGGTGAGGAGGTGGCTGATTGACTCAGTGACAATTCATTGAGATTTCCAAAAAATGGATTACCACAATTATGTGAACAATGAAAATAACATTTGTCAGATCAAATGATATAACGAGGTATGCTCGAGGAAAACATACACAATTTTACCATGATAGAAGGGTGCACCCGGAAATCTAGACTAGGTAGCACGATCAATGTTTGAATGATGATTCAATAAGCAATAGACTTAGAATGAAACTATCGACCATTAACTTCAAAGCAATATGGTTGCTATAAGTTTGAAATTTACACCTCTCAGTCCATTTGTCGGTATTCCGGTTAGAAACAACACGGGGACCAAGAAGTAATGGTGATGGTGAGAGGTATCACTCGTATCAAGAACTCTCAAGAGGTGGTGAAATTCTGACAAAATTCTTGACCTAAAAGGTGCTAATATTCCAAGGTAAAGAAGAACAACTGCTGGGTAGCAAGGATCTCAAGGTATAACACAAAACACGAACAAGTTTATGTTGAATGGAAGGCAATAAAGGGGTCGATGATAACACTAACCATCAAGGGCAAGGATGGTATTTGTCATTATGAGTTCGATTGATATCCTGAAAGAGCTCAGAATGCTGATGGTGATCATGACAAATTTTGTCGAGAGGCTCCACGAAGATGCAATCGCTCGGTGACGACATGAAGCCAAGGGAATGGTGAAGCAAAAGGATATTATAACCACAAATAAGATGCTATCTCAGAATTCAGAGTTGTCCCTCAAGACAAATAATATGATGGTGAAAGTTCGATGTATTCTTAGAGCATTGTTGGGATTGTGTCCCGAGGATGAAGGACATAGGTAGAATGGTTAAGCAGTCAGCCTAACGAGGATGATGTAGTCAATCAGCTGGGAATGATACGATCAAGTACAAACTCGTAAGCAATGAAGATTACTAAGAGTTGTTGAATCGCATTGCAGACTCGATTCAGTTGTCGGTGTCCTTGGGGGGTTCTAACAACTCAGAACCCGTTGGAAAGGTGGAATCGACGAGAATAATAGTTGATGAAGAACTCATAAGAAGTTATGCAGTTTCGTGATATTCTTGAGATACCAGAGTGTAATACTCGACGAAAGATCAAAGTAAAGGTTGGACTGGTGTATTGATCCACAGAAGACAAGTACTTCACCTTGTCCGACAAATGGTATCAAGGAGAAAATATGGTCGGAACCACGATTGCAAAGGATCAACTCACTGATACCATATGATATTATAACAGGGAAGTGGTTATTATTACAAGAAGCTTCCATGATAGGATCTACATCATGTCCATGGGCATGAACACAAAGTTCAAGGTCGACTCCCACTTCTTCAATGCATAACCTTACTTTAACCTCCCGTTTATGAAGAAGTTGTAGTGTTGAAATTTTATCTGGCGAAGCACCAGAAGAATATGACTCATGAAAACCTTCGGGTTCGCACGGATAAGAGAAGGCATAGGTTCAACCCGTTAGGGTATCATGGAAACATATACCACAAGCTTCAATAGTAAATTATACAAGCACAAAAGTAGAGCATGGTTGACAAAAGCAGAGGATACAATTTACCAAAGGCATTATGTATCCGAGGAAAGGCTCACAAGCTTATTGAATATGAAGGACATTGTCGGATAAATTTTCGACAAAGGTTCTGGTGGTCCACAAGGGATCTGATGTGAGCATCGGTACTCAGCCAGTGGAAGAAAGAATGCAAGGGGATCAGATTATAGAAACAACTGACTAACTCAAAGCTCAAATGCAAAGGAATTATGAATTCCAAGACAAGGGTTCGGATGCAAACCTCTGATTAGGGAAGGATAAATAGAATAGCCTTAGGGGTACAATTGATGGCAATTTGATTGGTCGAGATCCAGCTCATGTTTAAAATGATGCCTGAGCCGGAAGGATAATTTATAAGGGTAAATTAATGATTGCATGCATTCACAGACAATAATTTATTAGGCTCAAAATGGCAAGGACAAGGGATGTCAACGAGGACTACTAGACATATGGAACTAACCATAATGCAAGCAGACAAGAATTTCAAGAGGAATAGGCTGCTCGGGATTTTCAGAAGATCGAATGGTATTTCGAAGACCTTGGTGAAACACATGAACAACTGGGAATTAGCAGATACTCGATAAGTGCGAGGAATTATCCGTCAGGGTATTCATGTGGCTAAGAATTGTAAGGCAGTAGGCACACAGTATTCTCGGAACAACAATAGAGAGAATTTCAAGGTATCTTGTAATAACAAGATCAACAGAGGATGATTGAATGAATGGAAAGTGTATGTGGTTATCCATAGGGTTTATCGATGGAATGGAATTGCAAAAGCGATGGCACAAGTCTCTGGAGAATATCTGAGAGTATTGTCAGAATCTTCTGTTGAAGCAGTCGATTGTTCGGACCGAGGGGATCTCCGGGAGAAAGTATTTACGAGAACCTAGAGTTAGAGTTAGCAAATCATTTAACCCGAATAGGAGAGAGATCAGAGTCCCAGAGTATAGACGAGGAATAAAAGACCCTAATACCACCCAATGGCGATGTGGGCCCGTAAGCCGCACAGCCATGTTAATTCAATGTTTTGCAATGACTAGACTCAACTTCGGCCAAGGAGTGTGGAAGGGGGATTCCTACAGGCAGTCGGCTCTGATACCAACTTGTGACGCCCCGGATTTGACCGTACACTAATCATACACGCAAACGTGTACGATCAAGATCAGAGACTCACGGGAAGATATCACAACACAATTCTAGACACAAATAAAATAATACAAGCTTTATATTACAAGCCAGGGGCCTCGAAGGCTCGAATACAAATGCTCGAAGACACAAGAGTCAGCGGAAGCAACAATATCTGAGTACAGACATAAGTTAAACAAGTTTGCCTTAAGAAGGCTAGCACAAACTAGGATACAGATCGAAAGAGGCGCAGACCTCCTGCCCGGGATCCTCCTAAACTACTCCTGTTCGTCGTCAGTGGCCTGCACGTAGTAGTAGGCACCTCCAGTGTAGTAGGAGTCGTCGTCGACAGTGGCGTCTGGCTCCTGGACTCCAACGTCTGGTCGCAGCAATCGGGTATAGAAAGGGGAAAAGGGGGGAGCAAAGCAACCGTGAGTACTCATCCAAAGTACTCGCAAGCAAGGAGCTACAGTACATATGTATGCATTGGTATCAGAAGGAAAAGGGGCAACATATGTGGACTGAACTGCAGAATGCCAGAATAAGAGGGGGATAGCTAGTCCTACCAGAAGACTACGCTTCTCGTAACCTCCATCTTGCAGCAGAAGAAGAGAGTAGATGGCAAGTTCACCAAGTAGCACCGCATAGCATAATCCTAACCGATGATCCTCCCCTCGTCGCCTATGAGAGAGCAATCACCGGTTGTATCTGGCACTTGGAAGGGTGTGTTTTATTAAGTATCCGGTTCTAGTTGTCATAAGGTCAAGGTACAACTCCAAGTCATCCTGTTACCGAAGATCACGACTATTCGAATAGATTAACTTCCCTATAGGGGTGCACCACATTTCCCAACACGCTCGATCCCCTTTGTCCGGACACACTTTCCTGGGTCATGCCCGGCCTCGGAAGATCAACACGTCGCAGCCCTACCTAGGCACAACAGAGAGGTCAGCACACCGGTCTAAATCCTATGGCGCAGGGGTCTGGGCCCATCACTCATTGCACACCCACACGTTGCAAATGCGGCCGGTGAGCAGACCTAGCCTCCCTTATACAAGAGCAGTCGTTCCAGTCCAACCCGGCGCGCGCCGCTCAGTCCCTGATTTCACGAAGGCTTCGGCTGATACCACGACGTCGAGTGCCCATAACTGTTCCCGCGTAGTTGGTTAGTGCGTATAGGCCAGTAGCCAAACTCAGATCAAATACCCAGATCTCGTTAAGAGTGTTATTTTGAAGTAACTGCGAACGCCGACCAGGGCCAGACCCACCTCTCATCTAGGTGGTCTCAACCTGCCCTGTCGCTCCGCCACAAAGTAACAATCGGGGGCCGTCGGGAACCCAGGCCCACCACTACCTGGGTGGAACCACCTGCCCCTTCAACTACCAACATCGGAATCACTTGCGGGTACTCAACGAGCCGACCCGACTTTAGTCACAACATGTATAGTATGAAGTATAGTATATACCTGTGATCAACACCCGACGTGATCACGGCCCGATAGTATAGCATGGCAGACAGACAAGAATGTAGGGCCATTGATGATGAACTAGCATACTATACTAAGCATTTAGGATTGCAGGTAAGGTATCAACAGCTGTAACAAGAATGATAGGCTATGCATCAGAATAGGATTAACGGAAAGCAATAACATGCTACACTACTCTAATGCAAGAAGTAGAGAGAATAGTAGGTGATATCTGGTGATCAAGGGGGGCTTGCCTGGTTGCTCTAGCAAGAAAGGGGGTCATCAACACCGTAGTCGTACTAGGTAGCGGCGACGTCGGTCTCGGTGTCTAGCGAGAGAAGAGGGGGAAGAAACAATAAATTAAGCAAACAGATGCATAGTGATGCATGACATGACAAGTAGCGGTGCTAGGGGTGCCCTAACGCAGTATGAGGTGGTACCGGTGAAGGGGGGAAACATCCGGGAAAATATCCCCATGTGTTTCGCGTTTTCGGACAGATGAATCGGAGGGGGAAAGTTGCGTGTTCGCTATGCTAGGGATGCGTGGCGGACGAACGGGCTGCGTATCCGGATTCGTCTCGTCGTTCTGAGCAACTTTCATGTACAAAGTTTTTCCATCCGAGCTACGGTTTATTTATATTAATTTTAAAAGATTTAAATCATTTTTAGGATTTATTTATTTATTTAAAGTCAACATTATCCAGAACAGTGCATGCTGACGTCAGCATGACATCAGCATGACGTCAGCAGTCAACGTTGACCGTTGACCTGGTCAACCTGACGTGTGGGTCCAGTGGGACCCACCGTCATTCTCAGTTTATGTTAATTAGGGTTTAGGTTAATTAGTTAGGCTTAATTATTTGTGTAGTCTAATTAGACATAATTAATTAAGTTAAATAAATAAATAATTATTATTATACTTTTTAATTCTTCTTTTTTCATTTTCGTTCTCAGGGGGGTGGGCCCCGTCGTTGAGTGGCACTGGGGCCATAGCGGGCGGTGGGCAGTGGTTACGGGCGCGGGCGCCAGCCTGTTAGAGCGCTCGCCCAGGCCAGACGCAGGGCGGGACTGGCGGGGCGCTGCAAGGCTTGGCTGCGGTGATGCGAGGGCGGCCGCCGGAGGCCTGTGGTAGGGCGACGGCGGCGCAACAGTGGGGGGGCGCTGCGGGCATGGCCGTGGTGCGTGATGGAGGGT
>NC_041388.1:82521161-82545405 GCF_002162155.2 Triticum dicoccoides
GCCGTTGCGGCCTCTACGCAGCGAGCGCGGTCCGGTGGAAGCAGCAGAAGGGGGAGTGGGGAGCGCGTGGCCGTTGCGGCCTCTGCGGAGCGAGCGCGGTCTGGTGGCGTGGGGCGTGGCGGGCACAGTGGGACGGCGAGCGCACGGCGACGCTGCAGGCGGGCGGGCAAGGAGCGTGTGTGTGCGCGAGTGTGTGTGCGCGCGATGCTGGGCAGTAGCAGCGACGGCGGACAGCAAGTAGCAGAGAAGAAGCAACAACAATGTAGTAGCAGAAGGCAGCCAAAAGCAGCAGCAGAGCGGAGCGGGACGGCGCAGCAACAACGTTGGTTCGTGGCGAGCAGGGGAGGCCGACCGGTGGCATGGCCGCGGGGCCAGGCGGGGCTTGGCCGATGCGGGCGCGCAACCTGGTCGCAGCGAGCGCGGAGACCGGGCGCAGTGAGCGCGACCGCAGGGCACTGGGCGTGAGCGAGGCCATGGCGGGCGGAGGAGTAGAGGCAGGAAGCGATGGGGTTCTCACCCGCGTTGGTGAGCAGGGGGGCGGCGAGGCTCGATGGAGCCTTTGGGTAGGAGGACGGGAAGGGCGAGGCGACGAGCAGTGGCAGTGGCCGATGACGGCGTAGAGGATGGCGGGGGAAGGTCCGGCGAGGTCCAGGTCGATGGCCGACGCGACCGGCGCGACGAGAGGCACCGCCGAGCGCCCGATCCAGTATGGATCGAGGGGGGCAGAGAGAGGAGTGGGACGAGTGGGAGGGAGTGGTGCAGTCTGGGTTAGGGTTTGGTCGCCCAGGGGGATAAGGGAGTGAGGGTCGGGGCGCGGCTGGGCCGGCCTGGTTGGCCCAGTTGGGCTGGTGGCCCGCTGGGCCGGAGCCTATGGGGTGTTTTCTTTCTTTACTTTTTATTTATTTTATTTGTTTACTCTTTTCACTTGAAGTTTCCTTTATGTTAGTTTTATAAAATACCAAATGAGCACCTAAATTAGTATTACTAATTAGTTCACTACCATAATTATTTTGGCACACTACTAAATTAGTTATATTATTATAACTTTATAAAAGGCATTTAATTAATTATTTTGCCCTTTGTTTTGGTTGTTTTAGTGCATTTAAATATTACAAGAATTGTTGGTTTCTCCAACATTATTACTCATGAATTTATTTGTCACATTTATAACATTTTAGTTTTAATTTTTGAAAACTTTTACTGTTTGATTTGATTTTGATTTTGAATTTGAATCGGTTTCGAACTAACACGAGATTAGCAACAGTAACCGTGGTGACGTGGCATCATTAACAGAGGTTTACTCTAGTTTAATTATTCGGGCGTCAGAATAAACAATCGAGGAAGCCATGAGGCAGGGGGGCGCGCCTACCCCCCTGGGCGCGCCCTCCACCCTCGTGGGCCCGTCGTTGCTCCATCGACCTACTTCTTCCTCCTATATATATCCACGTACCCCCCAAACATCCAGGAGCACCATGAAAACCTAATTCCACCGCCGCAACCTTCTATACCCAAGAGATCCCATCTTGGGGCCTTTTCCGGAGCTCCGCCGGAGGGGGCATTGATCACGGAGGGCCTCTACATCAACTCCATGGCCTCTCCGGTGATGTGTGAGTAGTTTACTTTAGACCTTCGGGTCCATAGTTATTAGCTAGATGGCTTCTTCTCTCTCTTTGGATCTCAATACAAAGTTCTCCTCGATCTTCTTGGAGATCTATTCGATGTAATCTTCTTTTGCAGTGTGTTTGTCGAGATTCAATGAATTGTGGGTTTATGATCGAGTTTATCTATGAACAATATTTGAATCTCCTCTGAATTCTTTTATGTATGATTGGTTTATCTTGTGAAGTCTCTTCGAATTATCAGTTTGGTTTGGCCTACTAGATTAATCTTTCTTGCAATGGGAGAAGTGCTTAGCTTTGGGTTCAATCTTGCGGTGTCCTTTCCTAGTGACAGCAGGGGCAGCAAGGCACGTATTTTATTGTTGCCATCGAGGATAACAAGATGGGGTTTATATCATATTGCATGAGTTTATCCCTCTACATCATGTCATCTTACTTAAAGCATTACTCTGTTCCTATGAACTTAATACTGTAGATGCATGTTGGATAGCGGTCGATGTGTGGAGTAATAGTAGTAGATGCAGAATCGTTTCGGTCTACTTGTCGCGGACATGATGCCTATAGACATGATCATACCTAGATATTCTCATAACTATGCTCAATTCTATCAATTGCTCGACAGTAATTCGTTTACCCACCGTAATACTTATGCTCTTGAGAGAAGCCACTAGTGAAACATATGGCCCCTGGGTCTATCTTCCATCATATTAATCTGCCAACACTTAGTTATTTCTATTGCCGTTTATTTTACTTTGCATCTTTATTTCTCTTTATCATAAAAATACCAAAAATATTATCTTATCATATCTATCAGATCTCACTCTCGTAAGTGACCGTGAAGGGATTGACAACCCCTTTATCGCGTTGGTTGCGAGGTTCTTATTTGTTTGTGTAGGTGCGAGGGACTCGTGCGTGGCCTCCTACTGGATTGATACCTTGGTTCTCAAAAACCGAGGGAAATACTTACGCTACTTTACTGCATCACCCTTTCCTCTTCAAGGGAAAACCAACGCAGTGCTCAAGAGGTAGCACTTACCACCAACATCTTTGATTCGGCGACATTATTGGATGAAGCGGCCCGAACCGACATTACATGACCGTGTTCATGAGACTGGTTCTACTGACGTGCTTCGCACACAGGTGGCTGGTGGGTGTCTGTTTCTCCAACTTTAGTTGAATCGAGTTTGACTACGACCGATCCTTGTTGAAGGTTACACTAGTACGCGTCGGTGCTATACAAATGGTTTTTAACCCCTCTCTGTGACGACATTTGGGACCATCGCCAAGTGAGTGTGTGCGATAGGGTGTCCTTCCCACAGGACCCAGAAACCATCGGGGATATGGAGCAGTGATCCAGAGGCCTTCCAAAATGTAATCGTGTGCGATGCAGCACACACTAATTTTTTCGCACGTGTGATATCGGTGATTAAGCGTTTCTAATGATGCAGTGAAACCATACGGTCTGTCATAATGAACCGTTTGGGAAACCGTATGTAAGGCACACGGGGAAACATATGAACTGTGTGCGATTTGTGCCCCATCGCACACGAGTTTTCTGCGTAACCCGTCTGCCATGCTAGACTGCATCGCACACGTTTGCCAACAATTACCGTCTGCGATAATGTTCTATCACAAACGGTTCGGGAGCCCCTTCGCACACATACAAGTGCTGCAGACCGTTTGTGATTTGTTGGGTATCACCGACGGTTGCCGCAAGAGTGACATGTGCTTTTCGTTTGGGATCCCACACGTTTCCTAAAAAAATTACGACTGGGATTGTATTTTGCATTGGGCACGGTTTACTCCCAGTTCTCGTGTGTGATAACGCGATATCACAAACGGTTCCAGAGAACCTAGGCACACGTAGTAGCACTGCAAATCGTTTGCGATCTGCTGTGTTTCACCGACGGTTCCGCTACGATTGACATATGCTTTCCGATGTGGATCGCACACACTCATTTAGTTGAACCGTGTGCGAGCAATTGCCAGGTTAAAACAAAAATATCCCATTTTGAATCGGCACACAAAAAGCAAATTCACCACAATATTCAATTGAACAAATAGTGTCCACAGGAAGAACATTCATCAGATTTCGCTACAATTGCAATTGAACATATGGTAGCTAAATTCCAATGATTTGTCCACACATATATGCATTACATAATTAATCATAGTGTATGAAATACGAAGACCTCATCAGATGGAAAACAATGGATCAATGCATTATATGTTTAGCAGCTAACTCTTACTTAATGTTTCAGGAGAAGGCATGCTTAAATATTCATTATCACAAGTGGGATTGATGTAATGATCCAGAAAGAAGTCGCTGATAAATCTCCGAACCATCAGCAATTCACCATTCGGGAGCGGTTCAGGGGTCCTCGGTTTTAAGATGAGTTGCAGTATTTTTAAGATTAGAATGTGCCATATGAGTGGAGTAGAAGATATTAATTAAGATGGACTTATTGTTACTAATTCGCGAGGATCGTCACAACTATCAGCAGATTTGCAAATAAAGATCATGTGTCTGCAAACATAGTATCCACAAAGGTTGGTCCCTGCTTCTTGCTGAGGACACTGAAATTTTTTGCACAAAATTAGTCATGTATTTGTCTTGTTAGGAACAACCTAACCGGTGTTAGATGTATTATTTTTTCTTTGGACAAAATAGAAAGAGGTTTATTTAGAAGCTTGAACATTTGACTAACGTAAGGAAAGGTATTTGCAGACTGGATAAATTTTCCGAAAATAATGGATTTCGGTGTGTTACCGGAGAAACGATATCGTGCTGCAAAGGTAGTTCCCTCTTGAACAGGTTCCCTGGTGTAGTTTTCCACAATGCGAGCACACTGCAAATGATGATGAATTTTGACAACATCAATTATTGAACCAGATATGAATGCACATTAATTTCAACATCATAGAATTCAATACCTATCCATGAATTGTTGAAGATGCATCAGATCCCGAGCGTTTATTGACTCTCTGAGAGAATCGGTGTAGTAAACTGTGTTCTTGTTTGGAACAATGAATACCAATATCCAGTGATCGCTACATATTAAGAAAGCCATGAACTTACAAATTATGTCAAAATCTGAAAGACAATAAGTGTATGCGTGGTTGTTTACTTGACTTACCATTCATGATATGGCCAGAGAAATGGTTCTGCATGGGACGTGTTTTCGAAGAGACAGACGACTATGTTAACGGCCCAGTCCCGTAGGTACTTAGCATGTATTGTTGTGCCATTTGCTAATTCAGGATCTATGAAATATACACCCTCCCTTTTTTCTTCTCTGCGCGTTCAATCCCCTGAGAGGAATAAAATGCTGTTAGCTCTTTATAATTTACAGCCTTGTATGGAGAAGTTGATTAGAGTTTGTTAAGTACATACAAAATCAGGCATCTAACAAGAGTGGCATCGAGCATGTTGAAGTTGAAGAAGTGATGTAAGTCCTCGAAACTCACATTGATGGAACCAACATCGTGTCGGGAATGATCTCTATTGTAGTTGACTAGCAAAGCATGATGACCTGCTGACATTTGATCCATGCAATATTCATGTAACTCGCGGCAACTGGAGCTGCACTCATCAAAGTATTTGCCAACAAGAAATAGCTGGCCATGGACGTAATTGCGTGCTTCAAGTACGTCTGCTTTACTTTTAGCAAGCAACAAACATACTTCTTCATCATCCATGGCGTCAGAAATAATATTACTCCCTGATTCGAACAAGCTGCTGTTAATTTGGTTCTGGGTGATGAGTGCTTTAAGTAAGAGGCAATCGTTCTCTTTCCTCTTCACTCTCCTGATGCGCTTCCTCGTGGTCGTGGGTGTAGCCTTTTTGGCCACTTCCTTCTTGGTACTTGAAGCATTTCTGGCAGAACGTCTGGTTGCCTACAAGGTAGACTGCTGAGCAGACGGTGAAGCTTGGACGGACTGCTTAGCAGACGGTTTATCTATGCCGGACCGCTGAGCTGGCGGTGCTGCTGTGACAGACTACTGGGTTGTAGGAGCAGAGGCATCGGACTGCTGACCATGTGTTGAAGCTATGTCGGGTTTCTGCGCAGGTGGTGCCAACTTGTCGGTGTGCTGAGGAGGTCATGCCAACACATTGGTTTGCTGAGCAGGAAGTGCTGATGCATTGGCATGCTAATCATGCGACTGCGGACCGACGAACTGATGAGCAGTCGGTTCTGGACCTACAGACTGCTTAGCAGGCGGTTCCGAAGCATCAGACTGCTTAGCAGTCTGTTCCACCAGGTTGGTGTGCTGAGCATGTGTTGCAGCTGGGTCCCCCCCTGCTACTTCAGCGGTCTACATTTGAACCGGTGCTGCGTCTTCAGCAGTTGTAGGCCTTGCCACTGGCTGCTTTGGGGCGGAGGATGGCATGGCCTGTATGCCACAAAGTTGGGCCGGCTGATCATAGGTTGATGCATCATCCCGTGAGAGCTGTTGTGGCAAGGAGAGCGTCACCGGTTGAGGGGCGACAGTGGTTGCTCTTGGCGGGGCTTCAGGGATCTCATCGATGAACTCTATTTCCTTTCGTGGCTGCTGGATGTGATGTAACAGTGTTTCTCCCAAGGTCCTTTGCTCATTGAAGTCTCCTAGGACATTCTTTAGGGCAAATTCATTGAATCCAGGCTTTACTTCAGTCACGTAGCACTTCACACAGCCTGGCTTCAATGGCACATTGTCCAAGAAGAGGCCATCTTCCAAGAAGGGTGGGAAAACCTAGGTTGTTGCACATTTTAATGTACCTTCATAATGTGTAAGCACGCCCTTCAGTCTATATTTCATTCCAGATAGATCAGATATAGCATCATCACGAGCAGCTGCAGTCTCAGTGTCGCTGGGGTCAGCTGATGCACAACTACTCTTGTGCAGTGTTGTCGCGCAATAAGCAGCATCCTCGATGCCGCCTCCCCTCCCATCTGCTGGCTATATGTCAGTGTTAGAGTCTTCTGCATCATCATTGACTCCTCAACATCCTTTCGAACAGCCGGATAAATCTCCTTCCTCAACCTTTCATACAATGCATTCTGCCTCATTTCACCCCTCGCTTTTTTCATCCCGAGCCTTTCTTTTTTGTTGAGTGTGAAAGCCCTGTTGTGCGGGACATTAACACATATACCCCTTGCACGGCCAGGGGGCTCTTTTGTTTCTAGAGCAATGGACAGAATGTCACATGGCCCTGAGTTCATGTAGAACCTTCCAGGGATCTTGGAAGCCTCTAACATCACTTCATACAGTTTGGCGTCACGTGCATTTTCAAAGTAATAAGTACTGTCATCACACCTCTTTGCACGTTCCCGCAAGTAGTCTCTAGCGCGCTTGCCCCTGATTTCACTAAAGGCCGGCTTCCCACCCGCCGCTACTGCTTCTTTGTCCTCCTATTCCCATATCAGTTTCATGCTGTAGTATCCTGCCACACCCATATGGTGGGGTTGTATGTTCTTCTTCTAAAGTTCCAATTGCTTGAAACTCTTCTCAGCAAACTCTTTAGTTGCCCTGACCCTTTGGAATTCTGCCCAGTCTGCCTTTGTAATTTGGGGGTATGAGGGGATTGGGTCCTTTCCTTCACTCAAGTACTTCTTGTACAACACGTTCTTCCAGTTTCTCCAAGCATCCCTAGCCTTCTTCAGTGTAGCGTGTTCCACCTGCATTCTCCAATACTCTAGAACATTGAAGTGATCCATGATCTCCCGGACTATCCTTCGCCGTGTTTCTGTGTCAGACTTCCGAAACTCCGGCAGATTAATGTTGAGCCTTGCCCTGCCAACAAATCTACACACACTCCTGAACCTCATGCGTGCTTTATCTAGTTTAGTTGGAGCCCTAGACTTTAAATCAATCTCAGTTACTTCATATACACCTTTAGGCTGGTGTGTGGGCTTCCTTGGAGCATTCATCCATGTCCTGACAATCACAATTTATAAGTCTCAATCCCGTTCAAGACTACTTGATCCCTCACAATCTGCTGAAGACCTAGGGTTGTCCGAAACAGATGAAGATACATGGCCTGAAGCATGAGTGTTGTCGCTGCTACTCGGAATCTACAGAGAACACATGCAAAACTTAGGAAAGGAGGATAAGCATAAAACTAACAACTTGGTATCAATCTTTCTAAACATGCCATGCAATAATTTAGAAAATGTATGGCTAATTTGTTAAGTTTGTGTGACTCAGGCGCCCACGATCTGTAAATAGGCAGTAACTTATTGGAACAAATACAACTTATATGTACTAAGGAAGGTAGATAATGAACATATATATGCTCTCCGTTATTTTATAGCCAATTTGGGAACATACGGAACGAAATTGGAAGAGGTATTGCGAGGAAATATGCCTCACCACGATGGAGAGCAGTAACTAACAAGCTTCTTAATGCAAACCCGGCCGGACCACAGGAGAGGCGAGGGTTACTGCATCGATATGCTTGAGGGTGGCTGGCGAGGAAACAAAGACGGTGAGGCGCGGCCCGCCACGTGTTGGGAACGACAGTGGAGGTAGGCTTGACGCTAAAGAGCGGGCACACGGCCGGGGTGAGCGCGGTGGCACTGAAGAGGGTTCTGCTGTGGATCTAGGGGAGGGGGAGCTGGCGAAGGAGATTGGGTGGACTAGTTGAGTGAAACGTGGGCGGACGGTGGGGAGTGTCGGGGACTCCGAGTGTTGGCGGCCTAGGTGAAAAGGGTGAAAAATATCCCCTGTCGCCGTGCACGCGGAAAGGCCTATGCAAACGTTTGCCTCTAAGTGCTCGTGTGCACAAACAGAATAATTTCATTTGAAATGAAGATGTACTAATTTTGAAATAAAGATGTGAGTTCATCATTTCGCCTCTAAAATTTTCCCACGTAAACCAATCACAATTTTACCACGGGTTTGATTTGCTGGCGCATTTCAGGTCTCGTGCGCTATATGTAAGACATTGTTTGACATTTACCGTGCATATTGGCATATAAATGAATTCCTAGCTAGATTGCATTTCCTGTTGAAAGGGATGAGGATTGTCGTTCGATCTGGGAGCATCCAACGATGCAAACGCACGATCCGTGGGGTTTGGGTTCTGGCCAATCAGAACACATGACTCAGATCATGCACCCAGCAAAGGGGGGGCATCGGCCACGGTTTGGTAGGCACACAACTTTCGTGTGTGAACCATGTGCTATCTGAAAACATTTTTTTGAGGGGCTATTTGAAAACATTTACATGTGCTGTCGAAAGGGATGAGGATCGCTGTTCGATCTAGGAGAATCCAATGGTGCAGACGTACGATTCGTGGGGTTTGGGTTCTGGCCAATCAAAATGCACGACTTAGAATGCGTGGTAGAGGGGGGGGGGGTGCATCGGCCACGGTTTAGTGGACACACGACTTTCGTGAGTGAATCATGTGCTCTTTGAAAACATTTACATTACCTAACATCATATTTTTGTTCGAATGAAAACATGAGTTCATCGTTTCGCCTCCAATTTTTTCCATGGTAAGAAATCACGAGTATAGTGGAGAGTGTCATATACTAGTATCATGAATATACAGTATATATGATACTAGTGTATGATACTACCTTTAATTAACTATAGCGCAAAGTATAATACATAGAGTATAGTATCATATATAGATCATATTTATTGCATGCATGACACAAATTAGCATCGCATTTAACATGATACGGTATCTACCTATATGTCACTCTAACTCTCTTTATATATATTTAATTTTTTGCCACATCAGCATACTTATTATTTTCGAGTGCATGTCATCGTCGGCTATGATACCACCACTATGGTTGACCTTATATAGTGGGGAGTATCATATACTATATATATATAGTATTATGCATATGATACTAGTGTATGATACTAAAAGTGGCGGAGGTAGGAATCGTAAATTTATGATCTTGAGGGGGGCTGACGGTGTCCTGGGCTAGGGGGTACTCACCACGTCATCTCCCGATCTGTTAGATTGGGCTGAGCACCCCCATGGTCATATACTCATGGGCCAGTTCGGACAGCTGCCGCATACAAGGAAGATTCCACAAGACTTGGTGATCAAGACAAGGACTCCTCCCCACTGGCGTATTCGGCTAGAACTCTTGTTATCCTAGGCCTCTGGTGCATTATATAAATCGAGGCCAGGCTAGTCGATAGATCATATACATACAATCATACCACAGGCTAGCTTCTAGGGTTTAGCCTCTCCGATCTCGTGGTAGATCAACTCTTGTAATACTCATATCATCAAGAATAAATCAAGCACGACGTAGGGGTTTACCTCCATCAAGAGGGCCCGAACCTGGGTAAAACATCCTGTCCCCTGCCTCGTGTTATCATCTGCCTTAGACACACAGTTCGGGACCCCCTACCCGAGATCCGCCGGTTTTGACACCGACATTGGTGCTTTCATTGAGAGTTCCGCTGTGTGATCGGCAAAAAGGTCGATGGCTCGCCTGTAGATCAACTGCGACTTCTGCATCTTCGTCACCAGCTCGACTGGTCACCTTGGTTCGACCAAGAACTGGGCCTCATGTTCGGATCACCATGTTCGGACGAGGGCCTTCATCAAACATCAACTCCGATCTCTATCAAGATCAGGGAGGAATCATCCATGGAGCTCGAGGGCTCAACGTCAACATTGCCCTCGGGCGGCCGTGCTGTTTTTATGAACAACGAACTTATATTCACCGTCACCGCCTCCTCGAGCATCGGTTTGACGATTGCTTCGGTGGAATAGTGCGGAATTACATCTACAACAGCCATGCAAAATTTCGTCGAGTTCCAATGGAGGAATTTCCGACAATCTACGATATACCGGAGCCCTGTCAAATCTGGATGGGACTCTGGATGAGTTTAGGGTGTGGTCTCCAGAGCCCAGCTCGGAGGTCCCTTGCAAGATCCAACCGTTCATCTACTGTGGAATTCCCATATCTACCACCCCTCCAAATTTCAGCTCGATCCGATGGTTCAAACTCCGGGAACCTTCCGATGAGTGGACCAATTTTCGGATCCGTTTTCTGCACGAATACGGATCCGACCTGAATTCATGTTTCTTTATGAACGTGATATTGGACAACCTTTTTAGAGCAATTCTCTTCTAGGGTATTGTGCATTGTTTTTAAACACGTGCCCGTAAATTTTTAAGCCTCCCCCGAGGTCATCTTCATCATCATGCTGGTGTCAAACGAGTCTGGCAATATTGCTCCAAGACTGCCGACATGCGCTAGACACGTCGTCACTTTGTTGAGCCGAGTTCAACTTCTTCGGATCATCATCTCGGCAAGCCGAACAAGAGTCCTACATTGCAAAGGATAAATCATCATCAACATCGCTGCCCCACAGATTACACGGAGCGGGCATACCGGCATCGCCGCAATGTCACTTCATCAAGCCGGCATCGACCACGTCATGACCTGCATTGGCAGGGCCGCACTATTGCTTCTTCAAGCTGGTGTCCATTATGCCGACCTACTTCGACTCATCGGTTGACATCGAGGCTTCGACATCTCGGCTGACCGGGGGCTTCGCCGTCTCTTCATCAACCTACTCCAGAGACTTCGGCGTCACTAGCCGACCAGCTCCGTCATGTTAGCTGGACCGAGGGCTTTGCCTCGGCGAGCCAACCTTTGCCAGCATCGCCATACCGTCGCTTTATCGCCCATCAGGCAATGGGTGTGCAGATCGAGTCCCAATTTTCGGAACCAGGTGCTATTAATCCTAGTATTTTTTGCTTGTTCGGGTTCATTTTCCCCAAGGAATTATTACTCTGGTTTGTTCCATCATCTGTACACATGTCTATCAAATGATGGCCGCACTAACGACGGTTGCATGGTGGTCCGGTCAGTTTCCGTACATAGTCCGGCGAACGCCGCATCCGGAACTCGGACTGACCTGTGAATTCAGGCTTTGCCACACCTTTACCGCATCACGCCGACGCCCTGCATCGGCATTGACTTCGGCACCAGGCCATATTTATTTTATTACTCACTTTGCATAAATTATTTATTATGCAACATTTTTTATCATTATTATTACTATTTCCGATTTGCACTATTTTTGTGCACAGGAAAATGATCCAGTCGGACTATATCCTTCGGCGTCACCTCGGCTGGACGGGGGGCTTCGTCAACACTTCATTACCCCATGCCGGGACTTCGGCATCACTCTGCCGGCCTGCATTGACCATGCTATGTCATCACTTCGGAGTGCCGAGCTCTTTGCTCCGCCACCTCAGGACCGGCTTGGGGGATGGAACCTTGTCCCGCATCAAGCTCGGACCGCGTCGTCAATACCCACATTAACGAGATAAGTTGCCTTCATGCTCCAAGTTTTAAATTTTTAACTTGTGTTCGGTTCGACCACGCATTATACTTTTTTTGGAAAAAAGTTGCTTGTAAAAAATTTACTTGTCCAAACTTTGTTTGTGACACACAAATTCAAATACCCTGTTTGTCTGGGGGCTTCCTTTATGAAGCTTTTCCTCTTGCATATGATTATACTTGTACGGCTTCGTTCCTTGTTCGTGTATTACGCCACAATATGCACCATATTGACTTAAGCGATTTGCAAGCTGGGTTGCTGGCTCCTGTGCTTACCCCTACGTTCCCGATTGTTCGGCTAGGGAGTAAAGGGAGCACCTCTGCGATTGTCACGACCGGGTCCTCCGAGCTCTGACCTCAGACTGGGTGAAGCCGAAAACTAGCGCTCTTATTGTTTTCAATCATGGTCGGCACACAACGGAACTCATGAGTACAAAAAATCTATTGCACAAGTCTCATAGTAATAATGAGCACCGAAGAAAGGTATCGGTGGGGGTACTATTTTCTTCGAAGATGCTTCTTACACTTCGTCTGTAATATAGCATAAGTTCCTTGAGCGCGCTTTGTCTGTTACAGCCTTACGGCCCGGTTGCCTGGTTTTCGGAAACACTGTCGATATTCTTGACAGGTGGAGTACATAACACTTTTCGGTCCTTGACCGAAGAGGGAGAAGCCGACGGTCGGTTAAGACATGTTTAAAGTTCGGGTGAACAAAGATATGATATTAGTACTTCGGTACATACAATCACTATACATAAAATTCTTTTACCCAAGTCACTTGGGGGCTCTTAAATTTATATGAGCCGTTTTATAATAAGTGTTCTTCTTCTTAGTTGTTGCAAAGTTTTTATTACTATTATTATTCATCACTCCTTTTTTCGACACGAGTGTGTGGTCACTAGCCGGGGAGCCTAATTTCTCTCTCAAAGCCGCTAGAGTTTAGGTTGCTAAACTGGCTTAATGAGAAGTACTCCGCCTTCGGGATAGGAGGTTGAAGCCGTAGGCTGACCCGCTTGAAGTCTTGAGATAGGATGTGTCATGTTAAAGCACGACAGAAGCACTCTTTTTTTTTCTAAGACCAATTTTCGGATTGCACCGAACACTTGATCTTGTTCGGACGTCAAATTTTTACTAACGTTTTTTGGTTTTCCAGCCTTATGGCACTTTCAAACTATTTGTGTGTATTTAGCACAAGTCTCGCAGTGCAACGCTGGACACCTTTGGAGATTCGGCAAAAACATTCTCAGATATTGCTATATATGCATCGGTTTCGAATTGTGTCTTCGGTCAATAGTTGGGTTGCCCGGCTCCTGCACTTGCTTCCTACGTTCCGCTTTGTTCGGCTAGGCGTGCAAAGGGAGAACCACTGCGATTGTGCTTCCAGCTCACATGGTTAAGCACCTCAGTGGAGAAAGCCGAAAACTGACTGTCACAATAAGCATAAACTGGTCAGCGATCCGATGACTGTGTTAAATGACGGGCCATTCATAACAATGGCCGAAGTGTTTGCGGTTTGACCTCGACTGTCGCCGAACACTACCGGGGGCTAACTGGCCTCCCAAACAAAATCCTCAATATTTTGCTCTTACATTAGAACCGAGGTTTCATGATCATGCTTAGCATGACAACCCTAAGAAAGGAACCGATAGCGGGACTATTTTCTTTGGAAGACATTTCTTATGTTAAATAGTAATATAACATATCTCTCCGTGTACCTTTGTTTATAAAACCGTATGGACAAATTGCCTTGTTTGTCGTAAATCTCTGCCCTCATAAAGGCTTTATAAAGTAGGACAAACACTCCTCGGCTCCTAGCCAAGGAGGTGGAAGCTGATGGTCGGTCAACAAAGTTTTGTACAATGCGGATCCGAGCATTAATAACGTAAAGTACTTGGATACATAGAGTCATTACACATAATTTGTGATTTTACTATGGATATCGATCCTTAATTCGGCCACCCGTGCCCGCATTAAGGCTCGGGGGCTACTAGGCTTCGGGCTTATTATTTAAAAATATTAAAGGGGCACATCGATCCCCTGATCTGGTGTTGCCACCCGACCAGTGTCTCGGGGCTACTACATTGCCTGTTCAATGCAGAAAATTTTAAGTGCAACACAGTTGCCGAGGAGATTTTGATCCTCAGGTTGGTCGGCCGCACCCAACCTGAGTCTCGAGGACTTAGCATGCCGCTTTTTGTGTCCCGAAGTATTCTGCCGAGCTAGGACTTGATCCTCAGGCCGATTTTGCAAATCAACCTAAGTCTCAGCGGCTACTGGGATCAGCGGTCTTATGTCATCCTTCAGGTGCATCTTGGGTTTTAGACCAATACACACCTTGAGGGCTACTGGCTATATATCTCGGCAGAGAATAAATTGCACCAATAAAAAATATTGACAAAAAATCGGCCCATAGTCGTGGTGGTGCACCACCTCGGAAGCAGTCCGGCATAAAGCTCGGGCGCTAGTGGCTGGCTCCATAGAGGGCATTTCCAGCATTAAGCTCGGCTAAACTCCTTCAACTCTTTTGGACACAGATGATCTATGACATCTTGGATATAGTCCGGCGTTGGAGCTTGGACACAGTCCGGCATTGGAGCTCGGATACATTTCGGCGTTAGAGCTCGGAAGCAGTCCGGCATTGGTGCTCGGCTACAAAAGATACCTCGAATGCAGTCCGGCATTAGAGCTCACACGCAAGAGGACACTGCCTCCCGGGAACGACTTCAAACCCGAGGGGTGGCATAAAAATAACAAGGCATTGATAAAGGCCGGAAACTTAAAGGGGCTCCTCGGATACCCGACGTGTAAACTCGTCGAATGCATTTCGGCGATCCTCAAGATCGAAGATGAGAAGATTTGTTGAACCAGTTTTCAAGACCGATGACCGAAGATGAAGAACAGTTCGGAAGAATCGAGGAGCTTCCCTAACTTGAAGACGGGTTCAGGGGGCTACTAACGGTGTCCTGGGCTAGGGGGTACTCACCACGTCATCTCCTGATCTGTTAGATTGGGCCGAGGACCCCCATGGTTGTATACTCATGGGCCATTTCGAACAGCTGCCGCATACAAGGAAGATTCCACAAGACTTGGCAATCAAGACAAGGACTCCTCCCCACCGGCGTATTCGGCTAGGACTCTTGTTATCCTAGGCCTCTGGTGCATTATATAAACCAAGGCCAGGCTAGTCGATAGATCATATACATACAATCATACCATAGGCTAGCTTCTAGGGTTTAGCCTCTCCGATCTCGTGGTAGATCAACTCTTGTAATACTCATATCATCAAGAATAAATCAAGCAGGACATAGGGTTTTTCCTCCATCAAGAGGGCCCAAACCTAGGTAAAACATCGTGTCCCCTGCCTCCTGTTACCATCCGCCTTAGACGCACAGTTCGGGACCCCCGACCCGAGATCCGCCGGTTTTGACACCGACAGGGCCGATTAAGGAAACATAACAAAAAGTTTAATGTTCACGCCCAAAATACAAAGAAGTGACTAATCTTGGGGAGGGCCGGGGCCCCTGCTGCCCCCTGCCTCCGCCAGTGGATACTACATACGTACCTTCATAGTGCATATAAAGTATCATAGAGTAGTATATATCATAGATGACCGTATTTATGGCCATGCATGACACAAAATAGTATAGCATTTATTACACATATATGTTATGGTATCTACCTATGTTACTGCTTCTTTGCCACATCATCATATTTTCTATTCTCGAGTGCATGATATCAGCTATGATACCCCCACTATGGCCACCCTAATAAGGCTGGTCGTAATATGGGAGTATTAAGCGGTATGATGCATGCCAACTAGACTTTTTGGATGATGTGGCACATAGTTAAATGAGGAAAGAGAGGGTGTGGTATCATATCATGATACCGCATCATATTAAATGTTGTACTACTTTTTGTCATGCATGGCAATTAATAAGGCAACCTAAGATACTAACTTATGATACTATGCATGCGCGCATTACGGAGGCATTGCCGATCATATACTAGTATCATGCATATATACTCCCTCCTTTCTGGTTTATAGGCTTGTCTCAAAATTTTAGTCTTTCCATTTTATTAGGCTCAATTTGGTTGTTCCCCATCAGATGTTCAGATTCCAAGGTGCATTAAATCATTGCATGCAAGTATTAAGAGAAAGTTGACCAATGCATGTACTTTATGCATGCATGTATTGCAATTAATACATTTGAAAACATAATTTTTTGAGGAAAACAAAAGCATTAATTGGGTGTTTTTGCAAACCCCTATAAAAGGCTGGTTGTAATGGGGAGTATCATATACTAGTATCAATGCATATGATATATACTGGTGTATAATATTACTTCCGTAATGCATAGTATCATAAGTTAGCATCTTAGGTTCCCTTATTAATTGTCATGCATCACACAAAGTAGTACAACATTTAATATGACACGGTATCATGATATGATACCACATCCTCTCTTTCCTCATTTAATTGTGTGCCACATCATCCAGAAATTCTAGTTGGCATGCATGATACCGCTTATGATACTACCATTACAACCATCTTAAACCGAAAAGGATGGAGTAATACTAGCTAGTCTATGATATACTAGCTACCTCACTAAGAGCACAATTAATAATACAGCCAAGGGTCGACTATAAGAAGTTGCCACGTCATATACAACCAACCTCTTAGCGGGCATGTACAATAATAAGTTTTAAATACGTACTAGTTTATCAATAGTTGGCCCACCTTACATCCTCATAAAGTGTCTTGGGTCTCGTGTTGCAGCTGGCTCTACTAACCAAGAGCCCGCTTCTCTTCTCTCTCCTCTTCTCTTTCCTCCATCTAAAGCACATATATATTATTCTATTCCTTATAGCCTGCTTAGACTACCCACAGTGGGAGTAACATATATAGGTAGTAACATCACAGGTACCTAGATAAAATAGATGATGTGGCTGTTGGGGAACGTAGTAATTTCAAAAAAATTCCTGTGCACACGCAAGATCATGGTGATGCATAGCAACGAGAGGGGAGAGTGTTGTCTACGTACCCTCGTAGACCGTTCACGGAAGCGTTATATCAACGCGGTTGATGTAGTCGTATGTCTTCATGTCCGACCGATCCAAGTACCGAAACCACGGCACCTCCGAGTTCTGCACACGTTCGGCTCAGTGACGTCCTCGCCTTCTCGATCCAGCAAGAGGGGCGAAGTAGTAGATGAGTTCCGGCAGCACGACGGCATGGTGACGGTGTTGGTGAAGAACAATCTCCGCAGGGCTTCGCCTAAGCACTACGAAAACTATGACGAAGGATAAACTAGAGGGGACGGGGTTGCCGGCACAGGGCTTGGTGTTTCTTGATGTGTCTTTGGTGCTAGCCTACCCCTCTATTTATATGTTGATCCCTGGGGTCAAAACTTGGAGTAAAAGCCTCCTCAAAGTCGGTTTCACCCGAAAGGCAAGAGTCCTTCTCGGACTCTAGGGCTAGACGCCAGGGTTCCCGGCGTCTACCCCCTGGACGCCACGGTTCCTGGCGTCTAGCCTCTGGTCTCCGCAAAACTTCCTTTTGCACTTTCCAAAAGCCTCATGGGCTTTCCCCTTCGGCCCAGATAAAGTGTTCTCGTGCCCAAACATTTCGGGAAACATCCGAAACCCCTTCCGATGAATTCCGGAACCCTTCCGGAGATCAAACACTACTATCCCATATATCAAACTTTATCTCCGGACCATTCCGGAGTTCCTCGTCATGTCCGTGATCTCATCCCAGACTCCGAACAACATTCGGTCATCAACATACATAACTCATATAGTACTATATCGTCAATGAACGTTTAAGCGTGCGGACCCTACGGGTTCGAGAACTATGTAGACATGACCGAGACACCTCTCTTGTCAATAAACAATAGCGGGACCTGGATGCCCATATTGGCTCCTACATACTCTACGAAGATCTTTATTGGTCAGACCGCATAACAACATACATTGTTCCCTTTGTCATTGGTATGTTACTTGCCCGAGATTCGATCATCGGTATCTCAATACCTAGTTCAATCTCGTTACCGGCAAGTCTCTTTACTCGTTCCGCAATACATCATCCCGCAACTAACTCATTAGTTGCAATGCTTGCAAGGCTTATAGTGATGTGCATTACCGAGTGGGCCCAGAGATACCTCTCTGACAATTGGAGTGACAAATCCTAATCTCGAAATACGCCAACCCAACAAGTACCTTTGGAGACACCTGTAGAGCACCTTTATAATCACCCAGTTATGTTGTGATGTTTGGTGGCACACAAAGTGTTCCTCCGGTAAACGGGAGTTGCATAATCTCATAGTCATAGGAACATGTATTAGTCATGAAGAAAGCAATAGCAACAAACTAAACGATCAAGTGCTAAGCTAACGGAATGGGTCAAGTCAATCACATCATTCTCCTAATGATGTGATTCCGTTAATCAAATGACAACTCATGTATATGGTTAGGAAACTTAACCATGTTTGATCAACGAGCTAGTCAAGTAGAGGCATACTAGTGACACTCTGTTTGTCTATGTATTCACACATGTATTATGTTTTCGGTTAATACAATTATAGCATGAATAATAAACATTTATCATGAAATAAGGAAATAAATAATAACTTTATTATTGCCTCTAGGGCATATTTACTTCAGTCTCCCACTTGCACTAGAGTCAATAATCTAGATCACATCGCCATGTGATTTAACATCAATAGTTCACATCACCATGTGATTAACACCCATAGTTCACATCGTCATGTGACAACACCCAAAGGGTTTACTAGAGTCAATAATATAGTTCACATCGCTATGTGATTAACACCCAAAGAGTACTAAGGTGTGATCATGTTTTGCTTGTGAGAGGAGTTTAGTCAACGGGTCTGCAACATTCAGATCCGTATGTATTTTGCAAATTTCTATGTCAACAATGCTCTACACGGAGCTACTCTAGCTAATTGCTCCCACTTTCAATATGTATCCAGATTGAGACTTAGAGTCGTCTGGATCAGTGTCAAAACTTGCATCGACGTAACCCTTTATGATGAACCTTTTGTCACCTCCGTAATCGAGAAACATATCCTTACTCCAGTAAGGATAATTTTGACCAATGTCCAGTGATCTACTCCTAGATCACTATTGTACTCCCTTGCCAAACTCAGGGCAGGGTATACAATAGGTCTGGTACACAGCATGGCGTACTTTATAGAACCTATGACTGAGGCATAGGGAATGACTTTCATTCTCTTTCTATCTTCTGCCGTGGTCGAGCTTTGAGTCTTACTCAATTTCACACCTTGTAACACAGGCAAGAACTCTTTCTTTGACTGTTCCATTCTGAAATATTTCAAAATATTGTCAAGGTATGTACTCATTGAAAAAACTTATCAAGCGTCTTAATCTATCTCTATAGATCTTGATGCTTAATATGTAAGCAGCTTCACTGAGGTCTTTCTTTGAAAAACTCCTTTCAAACATTCCTTTATGCTTTGCAGAATAATTCTACATTATCTCCGATCAACAATATGTCTTTCACATATACTTATCAGAAATGCTGTAGTGCTCCCACTCATTTTCTTGTAAATACAGGCTTCACCGCAAGTCTGTATAAAACTATATGCTTTGATCAACTTATCAAAGTGTATATTCCAACTCCGAGATGCTTGCACCAGTCCATAGATGGATCGTTGGAGCTTGCATATTTTGTTAGTACCTTTAGGATTGACAAAACCTTCTGGTTGCATCATATACAACTCTTCTTTAATAAATCCATTAAGGAATGCAGTTTTGTTTATCCATTTGCCAGATTTCATAAAATGCGGCAATTGCTAACATGATTCGGACAGACTTAAGCATAGATACGAGTGAGAAACTCTCATCGTAGTCAACACCTTGAACTTGTCGAAAACGTTTTTGCGACAATTCTAGCTTTGTAGATAGTAACACTACTATCAGCGTCCGTCTTCCTCTTGAAGATCTATTTAATCTCAATGGCTCTCCGATCATTGGGCAAGTCAATCAAAGTCCATACTTTGTTCTCATACATGGATCTCATCTCAGATTTCATGGCCTCAAGACATTTCACGGAATCTGGGCTCATCATCGCTTCCTCATAGTTCGTAGGCTCATCATGGTCAAGTAACATGACCTCTAGAACATGATTATCGTACCACTCTGGTGCGGATCTCACTCTGGTTTACCTACGAGGTTTGGTAGTAACTTGATCTGAAGTTACATGATCATCATCATTAGCTTCCTCACTAATCAGTGTAGTAGTCACAGGAACATATTTCTATGATGAACTACTTTCCAATAAGGGAGCAGGTACAGTTACCTCATAAAGTTCTACTTTCCTCCCACTCACTTCTTTCGAGAGAAACTCCTTCTCTAGAAAGGATCCATTCTCAGCAACGAATATCTTGCCTTCGGATCTATGATAGAAGGTGTACACAACATTTTCTTTTGGGTATCCTATGAAGACGCACTTCTCCGATTTGGGTTTGACCTCATCAGGTTGAAACTTTTTCACATAAGGACTGCAACCTCAAACTTTAAGAAACGACAACTTAGGTTTCTTGCCAAACCATAGTTCATACGGTGTCGTCTCAACGGGTTTAGATGGTGCCCTATTTAACGTGAATGCAGTTGTCTCTAATGCATAACCCCAAAACGGTAGTGGTAGATCGGTAAGAGACATCATAGATCGCACCATATCTAATAAAGTACGGTTATGACGTTCGGACACACCATTACACTGTGGTGTTCCAGGTGGCGTGAGTAGTGAAACTATTTCACATTGTTTTAACTGAAGGCCAAACTCTTAACTCAAATATTTTACCTCTGTGATCATATCGTAGAAACTTTTATTTTCTTGTTACGATGATTCTCCACTTCACTCTGAAATTCTTTGAACTTTTCAAATGTTTTAGACTTGTGTTTCATTAAGTAGATATACCCGTATCCGCTCAAATCATCTGTGAAGGTCAGAAAATAATGATACTTGCCATGAGCCTTAACACTCATCGAACCACATACATCAGTATGTATTATTTCCAATAAGTCAGTTGCTCGCTCCATTGTTCCGGAGAACAGAGTCTTAGTCATCTTGCCCATGAGGCATGGTTCGCAAGCATCAAGTGATTCATAATTAAGTGATTCCAAAAGTCCATCAGCATGGAGTTTCTTCATGCGCTTTACACCAATATGACCTAAACGGCAGTGCCACAAATAAGTTGCACTATCATTATTAACTTTGCATCTTTTGGTTTCAATATTATGAATATGTGTATCACTACGATCGAGATCCAACGAACCATTTTCATTGGGTGTGTAACCATATAAGGTTTTATTCATGTAAACAGAACAACAATTTATTCTCTTACTTAAATGAATAACCGTATTGCAATAAACATGATCAAATCATATTCATGCTCAACGCAAACACCAAATAACATTTATTTAGGTTCAACACTAATCCCGAAAGTATAGGGAGTGTGCGATGATGCTCATATCAATCTTGGAACCACTTCCAACACACATCGTCACTTCACCCTTAACTAGTCTCTGTTTATTTTGCAACTCCCATTTCGAGTTACTACTTTTAGCAACTGAACTAGTATCAAATACCGAGGGGTTGCTATAAACACTAGTAAAGTACACATCAATAACATGTATATCCAATATACCTTTGTTCACCTTGCCATCCTTCTTATCCGCCAAATACTTGGGGCAGTTCCGCTTCTAGTGTACAGTCCCTTTGCAGTCGTAGCACTCAGTCTCAGGCTTAGGACCAGACTTGGGCTTCTTCACTTGAGCAGCAACTTGCTTGCCGTTCTTCTTGAAGTTCCCCTTCTTCCCTTTGCCCTTTTCTTGAAACTAGTGGTCTTGTCTACCATCAACACTTGATATTTTTCTTGATTTCTACCTTCGTCGATTTCAGCATTACGAAGAGCTTGGGAATCGTTTCCGTTATCCCTTGCATATCATAGTTCATCACGAAGTTCTACTAACTTGGTGATGGTGACTAGAGAATTCTGTCAATCACTATTTTATCTGGAAGATTAACTCCCACTTGATTCAAGCGATTGTAGTACCCAGACAATCTGAGCACATGCTCACTGCTTGAGCTATTCTCCTCCATCTTTTAGCTATAGAACTTGTTGGAGACTTCATATCTCTCAACTCGGGTATTTGCTTGAAATATTAACTTCAACACCTGGAACATCTCATATGGTCCATGACGTTCAAAACGTCATTGAAGTCCCGATTCTAAGCCGTTTAAGCATGGTGCACTAAACTATCAAGTAGTCATCATATTGAGCTAGCCAAATGTTCATAACATCTGCATCTGCTCCTGCAATAGGTTTGTCACCTAGCGGTGCATCAAAGACATATTTCTTTTGTGCAGCAATGAGGATAAACCTCAGATCACGGATCCAATCCGCATCATTGCTACTAACATCTTTCAACTTAGTTTTCTCTAGGAACATATCAAAAATAAAACAGGGGAGCTAAACGCGAGCTATTGATCTACAACATAGATATGCTAATACTACCAGGACTAAGTTCATGATAAATTAAAGTTCAATTAATCATATTACTTAAGAACTCCCAATAAGAAAGACATCCCTCTAATCTTGTAAGTGATCACGTGATCCAAATCAACTAAACCATAACCGATCATCACGTGAAATGGAGTAGCTCTCAATGGTGAACATCAATATGTTGATCATATCTACTATATGATTCACGCTCGACCTTTCGATCTCAGTGTTCCGAGGCCATATCTGCATATGCTAGGCTCGTCAAGTTTAACCTGAGTATTCTACATGTGCAAAAACTGGCTTGCACCCGTTGTAGATGGACGTAGAGCTTATCACACCCGATCATCACGTGGTGTCTGGGCACGACGAACTTTGGCAACGGTGCATACTCAGGGAGAACAATTTTATCTTGAAATTTAGTGAGAGATCATCTTATAATGCTACCGTCAATCAAAGCAAGATAAGATGCATAAAAGATAAACATCACATGCAATCAATATAAGTGATATGATATGGCCATCATCTTCTTGTGCTTGTGATCTCCATCTCCAAAGCACCGTCATGATCACCATCGTCACCGCCGCGACACCTTGATCACCATCGTAGCATCGTTTTCGTCTCGCCAATCTTATGCTTCTACGACTATCGCTACTGCATAGTGATAAAGTAAAGCATTACAGCGCAATTGCATTGCATACAATAAAGCGTCAACCATATGGCTCCTGCCAGTTGCCGATAACTCGGTTACAAAACATGATCATCTCATACAATAAAATTTAGCATCATGTCTTGACCATATCACATCACAACATGCCCTGCAAAAACAAGTTAGACGTCCTCTACTTTGTTGTTGCAAGTTTTACGTGGCTGCTACGGGCTTAAGCAAGAACCATTCTTACCTACGCATCAAAACCACAACGATAGTTTGTCAAGTTGGTGTTGTTTTAACCTTCGCAAGGACCGAGCGTAGCCACACTTGGTTCAACTAAAGTTGGAGAAACTGACACCCGCCAGCCACCTGTGTGCAAAGCACATCGGTAGAACCAGTCACGCGTAAGCGTACGCGTAATGTCGGTCCGGGCCTGTAACGGCCTAGATATAACTTGCCCAATTTGTACTCCAACTCTTGCCGTTTCCGGCGTTAAGTTATATTTATTTCCTCGGGTTCGGGTCTTTGTCTCCGTGTGTTGTTTTTCTTTGTCATGCATCTCATATCATGTCATCATGTGCATTGCATTTACATACGTGTTCATCTCATGCATTCGAGCATTTTCCCCGTTGTCCGTTTTGCATTCCGGCGCTTCGTTCTCCTCCGGTGGTCATTTCTAGCTTTCTTTCGTGTGTGGGGATTAAACATTTCCGGATTGGACCGAGACTTGTCATGCGGCCTTGGTTTACTAATGGTAGACCGCCTGTCAAGTTTCGTGCCATTTGGACTTCGTTTGATACTCCAACAGTTAACCGAGGGACCGAAAAGGCCTCGTGTGTGTTGCAGCCCAACACCCCTCCAATTTGGCCCAAAACCCACCAAACTCTGCTCCATGTCCTAGAGCGTTCGATCACGATCGCGTGGCCGAAAACCGCACCTTATTTGGACTCTCCTAGCTCCCCCTATGCCTATATATACACCCCCTCCGAAATTCGCGGTTCATTCTCCCCCCTAACCCTAAAACCTCTCCGCCGCCGCCGGACAACGTCCGCGCGAGCCGGACGTGTCCGCCCGCCGCCGCCTCAGCCACTCTCCTCCCGCCACGTGTCCTCC
>NC_041388.1:82546034-82607067 GCF_002162155.2 Triticum dicoccoides
GCCACCGCCGCCGCCTCCACGCGCCGCCGCCGCCGCATCCACGCCGACCGGAGCCGCCCCGGCTTATCCTCCCCTCGGCGGCCACCATCTCCGGCGAACAGGTCTTCTCCGGCGAGCTCGGATCTCGCCTCGGTTCGCGCGCCCGCGAGGAGCCCTAGATCTGGGTTGACTTTTCCCCCTCTCCCTTATAATTTTGTGCATACTTTGACCTGCCGTAACTTTGCATCCGTAGCTTCGATTTGGACATATAGTATATCAAAATGTTCATCTCGACGAGTACATCATTTCATTCCATTGCATCATTTTCATTTGAGCTCATCTTGATGCCCAAAATGCTGTTAGAAGGATGCTTCGTGAGTTATTTGTCAGATATGCTAGTTCATCTTAGACTTTTGTCATTTTTGCCATGATTGTTGTGTGCATGATATGCCTGTGAGTCCTTCATATGTTTTGTTAAGCATTTTTTTATCTTTCCAGAGATGCAACCCATGCATTTTTAGGATGTGTGTGGTGACTTGTGCAAGCTTGCAAAGTGAGGCACCCGGTAAATCTGTTTTCAGGGACTTAGTAGTTTTCACTAAGTCTGGGATTATTTAGTTCATGATGCCATATGTTCAGTTTGTTTCCTAGTGATCCGTGCCTCTTTTGAGGATTATCAGTAAAGGAGTTTTGTTAATCTTGTTATTCTCTATCTATCCATGTCTTTGTTTGCAATTATGGAGCATCCTATCTTGAGTCAATCGAGCTCTACTTTTGCTTCGTTGTGAATCTGGGCAGATCGTCAACTTGTTTGCGATTTTGCCGATGTTATTGTAGTTGATCCGTGCATGCTATGCCATTGTTCTTGCCATTTCTAGCTTGTATTTTGTGCCTTCTTAAAGGATGTATGCTTGTATTGCCATGACTTGCACCGTGGTGAGTGCATCGAGCTCGTAAACATGCCTTCGTGAGTTATATTTCAGCATGTCCCAGTTTTCACTGTCTGAAAACTGATTATGTTTTTGCTATGTTCGTGTGCCCGTTAGTATATTTTGTGAACCCTTTTGGCCCCAGGTCACTTTGGGTATTTTGTTAAGCTTGTTGAGTAGCTCCATTCCATGTTCTTACTTGTCTTAATCAGGTCATGTATCATGTTGTTTTGCTGCTCCGAAGAGGGCTTCACGATCTGAAATTTCAGACAAGTGTTAATTTCACTAAGTCTGGAATCTGTTTTGCATTTGCGTTTTTGCCATGCTTGTTTGAACCTCATAATGGATGAATTGGCCGTAGCTCAGTGCTAGACTTCTGTTAAGCATCTTGTGTGCATCCCTGCCATGCATTTTGTTGTTATGTTTGGGTGCTGTAGCATGTTCATCTCATTGCATTTAGATGCCTACTTGCTGTAAATCGCAGACCGGTGTCAATTTTGAATCGCTTGCCATTTCCAAACCGTAACTCCGATTCCGGCGTTCTTTATATCGTTTTCAAGCGATTTCATCTCATCTTTCCAGTGGCACCCTTGGAATTCCAAGTTGAGGCCAGATTCATGCATTTCCTGTCATATCTTGCATTTTGCATCCCGCATCGCATCCCGCATAGCATATCATCTTTGCATCGTGTTGTTTGAGTTTGCACGTGGTTGATTGTATCCTTGTTGCTTGTTTGTCTTGTTTGGGTAGAGCCGGGAGACGAGTTCGCTAACGAGGAGCCCGTTGAGTTTGCTCTTGAGGATCCAGTCACCTCTGACAACTGTGCAGGCAAGATGATCATACCCTCGAAATCACTACTATCTTTGCTATGCTAGTTTGCTCGCTCTTGCTATGTCAATGCTACGATGCCTACCTTTTGCTTGCCAGCCTCCCAAGTTGCCATGTCAAACCTCTAACCCACCTTTGTCCTAGCAAACCATTGATTGGCTATGTTACCGCTTTGCTTAGCCCCTCATAGCGTTGCTAGTTGCAGGTGAAGATTGGAGGCGTTCCTTGTTGGAACATTTCTTTTCTTGTTGGGATATCATTATATTGCTATGTTATCTTAATGCATCTATATACTTGGTAAAGGGTGGAAGGCTCGGCCTCTCGCCTAGTGTTTTGTTCCACTCTTGCCGCCCTAGTTTCCGTCATGTCGGTGTTATGTTCCCGGATTTTGCGTTCCTTACGCGGTTGGGTTATAATGGGAACCCCTTGATATTTCGCCTTGATTAAAGCTTTTCCAGCAATGCCCAACCTTGGTTTTACCATTTGCCACCTAGCCTTTTCTTTCCCTTGGGTTCTGTAGACTCAAGGGTCATCTTATTTTAACCCCCCCCCCCCCGGGCCAGTGCTCCTCTGAGTGTTGGTCCCACCGAGCGATGTCCGGGGCTACCAGGGGCAACTCTGGGCTGGCCTACCCGACGTCTGGCTCATCTGAGTGTGCCCTGAGAAAGAGATATGTGCAGCTCCTATCGGGATTTGTCGGCACATTCGAGCGGTGTTGCTGGTCTTGTTTTAACCTGTCGAAGTGTCTTGAGTTACCGAGATACCGAGTCTGATCGGAATGTCTTGGGAGGAGGTCTATTCCTTCGTTGACCGTGAGAGCTTGTCATGGGCTATGTTGGGACTCCCCTGCAGGGATTGAACTTTCGAAAGCCGTGCCCGCGGTTATGGGTAGATGGGAATTTGTTAATGTCCGGTTGTAGATAACTTGAACCTCAATTAATTAAAATGAATCAACTGAGTGTGTTACCGTGATGGCCTCTTCTCGGCGGAGTCTGGGAAGTGGACACGGTGTTGGAGTAATGCTTGCGCAGGTTGTTCCTCTAGTTTTTCACGCTCGCACTTTGCCTCCTCTTCTCGCTCTCTTTTGCGAATAAGATAGCCACCATATATGCTAGTCGCTTGCTGCAGCTCCACATATATTTGCCTTACCCTTCCTATAAGCTTAAATAGTATTGATCGCGAGGGTGCGAGATTTGCTGAGTCCCTGTGGCTCACAGATACTATAACTCCAGATGCAGGTCCAGGTGACGAGTACGAGCTCAAGTGGGAGTTCGACGAAGACTCTCAGCGTTACTACGTGTCTTTTCCTGATGATCAGTAGTGGTGCCTAGTTGGGGTTTGATTTGGGGCCTTGTCACATGTTGGGTTCTTTTCTATTTTGGCGCCGTAGTCGGGCCATGAGTGTTTGAATGATGGGTGTTATTTATGTACTTGATTGACGTGGCGAGTGTAAGCCAACTATGTTATATCCCCTTTATTATTCATATTACATGGGGTGTTGTGAAGATTGCCTAACTTGCGACATATGCCTTCAATGCGATTATGTCTCTAAGTCGTGCCTCGACACGTGGGAGCTATAGTCGCATCGAGGGTGTTACAGCTTCATCCAATAATACCGCCGAACTAAAGTATGACATGCTCGTAAGCAGTATGACTTATATCGCCCACAACTCACTTGTGTTCTACTCGTGCACAACATCAATGCATAAAACCTAGGCTCTGATACCACTTTTGGGGAACGTAGTAATTTCAAAAAATTTCCTACGCACACGCAAGATCATGGTGATGCATAGCAACGAGAGGGGAGAGTGTTGTCTACGTACCCTCGTAGACCATTCACGGAAGCATTATATCAACGCGGTTGATGTAGTCGTACATCTTCACGTCCGACCGATCCAAGTACCGAAAGCACGGCACCTCCGAGTTCTGCACACGTTTGGCTTGGTGATGTCCTTGCCTTCTCGATCCAGCAAGAGGGGATAAGTAGTAGATGAGTTCCGGCACCACGACGGCGTGGTGACGGTGTTGGTGAAGAACAATCTCCGCAGGGCTTCGCCTAAGCACTATGAAAACTATGACGGAGGATAAACTAGAGGGGACGGGGTTACCGGCACACGGCTTGGTGTTTCTTGATGTGTCTTTGGTGCTAACCCTACCCCTCTATTTATATGTTGAGCCTTGGGGTCGAAACTTGGAGTAAAAGCCTCCTCAAAGTCAGTTTCACCTGAAAGGCAAGAGTCCTTCTCGGACTCCAGGGCTAGACGCCAGGGTTCCTGGCGTCTAGCCTCTGGTCTCTGCAAAACTTCCTTTTGCACTTTCCAAAAGCCTCATGGGCTTTCCCCTTTGGCCTAGATAAAGTGTTCTCGTGCCCAAACATTTCGGGAAACATCCGGAACCCCTTCCGGTGAATTCCGGAACCCTTCCGAAGATCAAACACTACTATCCCATATATCAAACTTTATCTCCGGACCATTCCGGAGTTCCTCGTCATGTCCGTGATCTCATCCCGGACTCCGAACAACATTCGGTCATCAACATACATAACTCATATAGTACTATATCGTCAACGAACGTTTAAGCGTGCGGACCCTACGGGTTCGAGAACTGTGTAGACATGACCGAGACACCTCTCTTGTCAATAACCAATAGCGGGACCTAGATGCCCATATTGGCTCCTACATACTCTACGAAGGTCTTTATCGGTCAGACCGCATAACAACATACGTTGTTCCCTTTGTCATTGGTATGTTACTTGCCCGAGATTCGATCGTCGGTATCTCAATACCTAGTTCAATCTCGTTACCGGCAAGTCTCTTTACTCGTTCCGTAATACATCATCCCGCAACTAACTCATTAGTTGCAATGCTTGCAAGGCTTATAGTGATGTGCATTTGTAACGACCCGACCCAAAATCGATCAAGTCTCTATGTAGCTGTACCATCCCAAGATCATGCTGGCACACACAGTACATTGATGAAAAGATTCAAAGTTCAATCACACCTGAATTTATTACACGATTCTCATATCGAGTCTTTATTACATCATAATAAATTCGGCCGAAGGCCAACTCATGAGAAATAAACTAAATAAGTTGCGGAAGCATAGACGAATAGCAAGTCCATCCGACTCCATAGGGCAATCGCCAAGCATAGATCGTAGCCTCACTCCTGGTCAGAAAACTCCTCTGCAACATGAGACATTGCAGCCGTGTAGGTCAGCATTTAGAATATGCCGGCAAGTCATAGAGAAAACAACAATAATAAAGCTAACACTATATGCAATTTGGTTGTGGGGCTCTATGTTTTATGTTTTTGCGAAAAAGCCAGTGTTTCCCTACAACGAAGGAGTTGCTTGCAATTACTTCAAAATTTTGGTTGTTATTGAGATGGTTCCACCAACCAATGTCTCATTCCCAATTATTAAATAACCCCTCAATTAATTTATTAAGTTCGGTGTTGAGATTTCTGAAATACTCCAGTTTCCAGAGGCTCATTTGTCCGTAACCGGGGACACGGCTAATCGATTAGGTTGTTACTCTGCAGAGTCTTGTGCACTTTACCCGCAAGAATCGTTCCCTCCTTTATGTCCTTGCACTGCCTGGTGTTTGAAGATGGGATGAACAAAACATGATCTTTCGTAGAGTTTCTCTAAGCACTGTCGGTACCCATCCATGTCCTACCGTTCTTCTACATCTGCTGGCACCGTCCGTCCAGAGTCACGCCTAAGGTCAACATAGCCAGAGCCCATAATGGCTTGCGGCTGCACAGGTAAGCTTCCGGTCAAGGGGTATCCATCCGTCTCTTCGTGGCTGGGTGAAGCTTTCCGCAAGATGTCATGGCGCTTCTCCATGCATCCCGGCAATCCGCTGGTTTCTCCAGGGTGCCCGTCAACCGTCCTCCACCCAGTAGTGAATTAGAAGTTCATCTTGATCTTGAAGTCATGGGGTTTTCATCATCTTGACTCTCACATCTCCCTTATGAATCTCTCAACCAACCCCGTCTACGAGCATAGCAAGGTAAACTACATCGTCTCGGGCAATAGTAGCAAGGGGAGTTGGGTTCATCCTACCTCATAATACTACTCAAGACATAACTTCAAATTCTCCTACTGCATGCATGGTGGGGAGGAACAGTTATAATGCAACAAAATCATAGGTATCGTAAAACATGATCAAATGACTTTCTACGGAAACTTTAGGAAATTTGCAACCTAGAGCAAAAAGAATCAACTAAAAATATTAAATAACTTAAAAGATATAGGTTTTTCAAGATTGGAACTATTCGGTTTTAAAAACAGAAACAAAGAATAAAACTAAAACAACTAGGGTGCTAACGGGCCGAAACAGTGAGCGCTCTAAAATTATCTAACACCCGGGCGATCAATAGGTCACTGTGTCCATGGGCTAACATAAAAAAAACCGATCGGTTTGGTCTAACTAAACCTAGTAAATAAACCAGAAACAAACCGTGAAATAAAACCGGTCTAATAAAAAAACTTACCCATTCGCTAACTCTAATCTACACGGTAGGTTGCCGATCGAACGGTGGGTCAGGGTCCGGTGGCTTACCGCGGCGGTCGACGGCGAGGAGGGCTCGGGCGTTGGTGGCGGTGGTGTTCCGGTGGTCCGGGGCGGCGGTGGCGAGGTCGGGGTGATGCGGCGGAGCGAGGCGGAGGCGGTGGTGGAGTGCTTGGAGCTCGGGGATGGCGCGGACATCGAGGCGTGGTGAAAACAGAGCCCGGTGCTCTGCCGCTCCGGCGACGGGCGGTGATGCTCAAGGCGGCGGCTCCGGCGATCCCTGGACGGAGAGAGGATGTCAGGGAGGTGCGCGTGGTTGAGGGGTTTCGGCTGACAAGATTTGAGGGCAGGGGGATCCTCACCGGAGTCGGAACAAACGGCGGACTGTGGCGGTCGATGGCGAGATCCAAAGGAGGAGGGCATGAGCTGCGGTGTGTTTTGGGCTAGGGTTTTAGGGGGATTCGGAAGAGGAGGGGTAGGGCTATTTATAGGGCATCAACTTGGAGCAGGGGCGACTCGGGATCATGATCCCGTTGAATTCGGACGCGGCGGCGGCGTCGAACGCGCTCTGGCGCGGCATAGCGTGGCGAGGGGAAAGAGATGAGGTGGGGCCGGTGTGTCGGTGAGAGAGGGAGAGGGGTTCGGTTGGGTGCTGAGGTAGGCCGGCTCGGGCATTGGTGGGCTGCGGCTCGGGTGTGGGCTGGGCCGGTTGGCCTGGCTCGCGCCTGGGTCTTTCCCTTTTTTTGAATAGGACAGAGAGAAGAAACTAAAATAAGAGAAAATTATACTATTTTTATATAGGACATATATATATATATATATCAAAATTCTCAGGGGAATTAATCCTATAACGTGGACATTTTTCTAGAGGCAAAACAGAAACTAAAAAAACATTTTCTGCAAACTCCAAATAAAATTCAAATTTGAATTCAAACCTTTTGGCAATATTTTCTTCTGACATTTTTGGAGTGTCATGTTAGCTCCTCTCATACTTTTTTCTCAAGTATTTGTCAGGGATATTGAGGTAGATTTTCAAATGCCAAGTTGAATCCAAATTCAACCAAAACTCTAAAGCCTCTGAAAATTTCCAAATGTCACTCAAATCAAACAAAATGCATAGATGCTTAGCTAATAATTGTAAAACATTCCAAATTGAAAATTTGGGATGTTACAGCATTATCGAGTGGGCCCAGAGATACCTCTCCGACAATCGGAGTGACAAATCCTAATCTCGAAATACGCCAACCCAACAAGTACCTTTGGAGACACCTGTAGAGCACCTTTATAATCACCCAGTTACGTTGTGATATTTGGTGGCACACAAAGTGTTCCTCCGGTAAACGGGAGTTGCATAATCTCATAGTCATAGGAACATGTATAAGTCATGAAGAAAGCAATAGCAACAAACTAAACGATCAAGTGCTAAGCTAACGGAATGGGTCAAGTCAATCACATCATTCTCCTAATGATGTGATCCCGTTAATCAAATGACAACTCATGCATATGGTTAGGAAACTTAACCATCTTTGATCAACGAGCTAGTCAAGTAGAGGCATACTAGTGACACTTTGTTTGTCTATGTATTCACACATGTATTATGTTTCCGGTTAATACAATTCTAGCATGAATAATAAACATTTATCATGAAATAAGGAAATAAATAATAACTTTATTATTGCCTCTAGGGCATATTTCCTTTAGTGGCAAGTAATAAATGAAGAAAGAGAGGAAAGTGGTAACATAGCTAGTTACTAGTACTATGAGTAACATCACACATCTCAAGGCAAGATGAGTCTATAGCCTAATAAATGAAGTGTTGCATGTTACTACACATATGTTAGTCCCCACTATAGAGGTAGTAACATAGACTAGTAACATCCTATGTTACTACCCATTGTGGCTAGTCTTATGTCACTCTATTGTACTTGCTCTAATGCATAGTATCAAAGAGTAGCTAGTATCATATGTAGTACTTTATTTATATTGTCATGCATGACACATAGTAGCATAGCATTTATTATGATACAGTTTCATGATATGATACTTAACCCTCTCTTTCTTCATTTAATTAATTCTATGACAGTGTCATCAAAATTGCCTAGTTGCATGCGTGATACTAGCTATGATACCCCCTTACTATCAGCCTAGCAAAGAAGATGTATAGATCATTTGTGCGTCGCTTTGTGAGTTTTCATCCGTTTGTTCGAGAAGCGGGAAGAAGTTTCAAACATTTCGGTCGCGAGGTGTGGCCACTGGCGTACGGCTAGTTGATATTTTAATTACAGGAAATTCAGATGGAGTTCGGACATCATCAAAATCGATGTGCGTGCTCTCACGACCCCTTGGAAAAAAATGGTAAAGTTTGGCACAAGTTTTGATGACCGCTCCTTCCAAACAGGCGCAACTCACATGAAGGATCATGGTTTTCCAAAAGGAAACGTGTCAATTCAAACTCCTGTGGCCGGCGACTTCATCGTTTGGACTCATAAAAATTTCCACAGTACGCAATCACCATTATACCACGGGTTTTATTTTCTGGTGCATTTCAGGTATCGTTAGCTATATTTAAGACATTTGTTGAGATTAACGTGCATTTTGTGCATAAAAATAAAATTACAACCGGAACTGCATGTGATGTCGAAAGGGATGAGGATCGTCGTTCAATCTGGGAGCATCCAACGGTGCAGACGTATGATCCATGGGGTTTGGGTTCTGGCCAATCAGAAAGCACGACTCAGATCATGGACGGGGTGACGGGATTTGGTCGGCACACGGCTTTCATCAACAAAGCGTGTGCTATTCGCAAACCAGATTGCATATTGTTGTTCACACATACTGTAGTGAGATCAATTGAGTGTGATACCTCTATGATATAGTAATAATAATAACAAAAAATAGTTCATATTCATTGCCTGAGCTGACAACATATCAAGGTCAACATATTAACGGTTCTTACATCAACAAAAAACCGGGCATAATTCACAAATTCAGTACACGCGGAAGTTCTAAATTGAACGAATTAAGTTGCAGGGTAGGCATAAAGACTAGTCTTACGGCTTAATTCCCATGTACATGGGGGAACTGGGATCATTAAGTTAACCCCGGATGAACTTGGGGTTTTGATGATTTTACGTTGCTATATTACATGGGTGTGTGATCCCTTGGCTGGCAACTCATCAAATTCATCATACTCGTCCTCATCGGCAACATCGTCGATACCCAGTACCCTTCTCTTCCCATGCATCGCTAAATGGCAGTTCTTATGCAAGGGGTCTTCCACAAAGAAAATCTGGGTAGCATCGCTGGCAAGAATGGATGGATCCGCATGATATGCCATTGTTGTCCTGTTAACACAGGTCTTCCTATACTCATCAATCCCTACCTGACCAAGAGGGATCCATGCGCACCTGAATAATGCCACCTTAACTTTCACATAGTCAAGCTCCCAAATCTCTTTGATGGTTCCATAGTATACCCTTTTATCAGCTTCATTTACAGTCATGCATTCTATTCGAATAGAGCTATTCTGATATGAGGTCTTCTGATCACGTTCCTCAGTGTAGAATGTGTATCCATTTATGTCATATGCTTGGTACATCAACACCATAGGTGATGGCTTTTGTGCCAACCACGTAGCAATGTCATTGATGGATCCTTGTGCCAAATGATTCTTCAGCCATTCGGCGTAGTTCTTAGTGTGCTCCTTCATCTCCACATCTGATGAAGGCACCATTGGTAAGAAGCTCTGGCGTATCTCCGCCAAGTGTTCTTTGGCATAAGCGATGAGAACTGGACTGTTAAGAAGTACCGTCAAATCGGCTTTCTCTGCCAATTCTCCGGGTGCAGCCATTTGCGTGCCAGCAAGGACCGGCTTACCTTCCAGCCTTCCCTCGTGGCAAGAGAGGGGCAAACCTATAGGTCTTTGTTTCATGTATTCGGTGCAAAACTCAACCACCTCCTCTGTGGTATAACCTTGTAGGATGCTTACCTCTGGATGGTTTCAATTCCGACAAAAGCGCTTCAGTATTCCCATGAACCGCTCGAAGGGATACATGTTGCAAAGAAACACAGGACCACAATACTTTACCTCGTCGACAAGGTGCACAGTGAGATGGACCATGACATCAAAGAATGACGCTGGGAAAAACATCTCTAGGCTGAACAATATTCTTGCAATATCAACTTGCATATGATCCAACTCTTCAGGATTTACAACTTTCTGCCATAGTTGGTTGAAGAAATCACAGAGGTCAATGAGTATGTTCCTTATATCTTTGTCCATCTGATTCCTGATAGCCACCGGGAGGATTTATGTCAACATTATGTGGCAATCATGTGACTTCATGTGTCCCAACTTCATTTACCTAAGCTCACATCCACGAGACTTCTGATGTTTGCGCAGTAGGAAGAGGGTGCCTTAACTGACAACAAATAGGTGAAGAACTGTGTTGCTTCTTTTGTACTGAAATTGTAACTCTGGCGAGCTTTGATCAATTTGTCATTATCTTCTGCTTCACTCTTGTGTTTTGATTGATCAGCAAGCATGTCGAGCCGTGAACCGTCACCATCCTTTCTTTTACCTTTAATCTTGAGCAGAGTACCAAGGATGCTTTCACATACGTTCTTCTCTACATGCATGACATCGATGTAGTGACGTACACGTAGAATCTCCCAGTAAGGTAATTTTTAGAACACCGTTTTCTTCTCAAACACTTGACCCTTGGGTGTTTGTTTCACCGTCAAAGGGTGGTTCTTGCCAAGCACAACATTAATTTTTTTAGCCATGTTGTGGACCACCTTCCCGTCATAGGGTCTTGGGCCCGCACCTACCTCTGTCGTACCATCAAATTCATCTTTCATCTTTTAGTATGGGTTATTTTTCCGTAAGAACCTATGATGACACAAATACACTGTTTTGTGTGAGTTGGGAAGTCTTCTGCTAGCTGTGCTATCCATGCATGTGACACACCCTACATCTCCCTTTGTTTTCTGCCCTGATGTGTTGCATAATACCAGCATATCTTGAATGGTGTGCACCAACATCACATGTAGATCGAAAATCTCCTTTCTGTAAGCATCATAACATTTTACAGCAGGCGCATCTATCCACACTATCAGCAGTTCTTCTACCAGTAGCTGAAAGTAAATGTCGATGTCATTTCCAGGATGCTTCGGGCCTTGGATAATCATTGAATCATAATGTATTTTTTCTTCATACACAACCAAGGAGCTAGGTTATATATGCACAGAAGCACCGACCATGTGCTGTGATTGGTGCTCATATCGCCAAAAGGATTCATCCCGTCAGTACACTCCCCGAGCCTTATACTTCTAGGATCCTTGGCAAATTTTTCAAAAAATTTGTCGATTAATTCCCACTGAGCCCCATCTTTCGGGTGCCTCATAAACCTATCTGCAATTCCCTCATCATGATGCCACCGCAACCTCTTTGCCTCTCTAGGGTTTGCAAACAAACGCCTCTACCTTGGAATTAAAGGTAAGTTCCAAACAACCTTGAATGGGATTCCTGTATTGATCTTGTCGTCCAAATTGTACTTATCCTTTGCTCTCATGCGCATGTATCGTGCGTGCTTGCATGTGGGACATGCACGCAAATCTTTGTACTCACGACGGTACAATATACAATCATTCACACAAGCCTGTATCTTCTATACTTCAAGTTCCAATGGGAAAACAATTTTCTTTACTTCATTCGTGCTTCTGGGAAGCACATTATCTTCCGAAAGAATTTCTTTGAAAAGACCCAACATATCTGTGAAGCCCTAGTTTGATAGACCGTTTGCTGCTTTAAATCAGAGAAGCGCCAGGGTGGCACTCAACCTGGAATATTTTTTTGCAACCTGGATACAATTCTTTCTTGGAGTCCGCATCAATGGTTCGTAGATCCTTGTACCCAATCATATCCTTTTTTGGGCCCTCGAAATCTGCAATCAAAGTAGCAAAATCTGGCATATCAAGATCGTCGTCATCTGCGTCGACATCTTGGTTTTCCAGTGGGCGTTTCGGCTTTCCGGTGTTCCATTGGTAGCTTGACGCCTCTGACCTGATGTTAGATTCAACATCCATGTGACACTGATCGGGGTTTGGCATCTCGCTGCCCTGGGTATCTTCATCCATGACCTCCTCTTCACTGTGTCTGGTCCAACGTGTATATCCATCCATGAATCCCCTAGAGACTAAGTGCATCTGGACATCTGCAAGTTCACGTGACTCTGTATTGGCACAATCAGTACATGGACACATGATGTAATCCACATCACCAATTCTCCTCTTTGTACTTTCAGCCAAATTCATGAACTCTGTCACGCCACTAATAAAATCTGCGGTTTTCCGATTCTTCATCCATAGAGATCGTTCCATCTGCAGCACACGAATGGTACTTAAAAACAAACCAACAACATTAATACACAGATTAACTGCTGCCCAAACATGCGTGCATAAATCACAAGGTTTTATTTTAATAATTACTGAGGGCGCTCCATGTTGTTATCTAGACGTGCAATGACAAAAATTAATGGCCAGTCAATTTACACACAGAGTACTAGTACAACACTACCCTTAGGAATTGAATACCTCAATTAAGCCACTCACGAAAATAATACCTTAACTAATTAGCCGCGCGGCGACCTCCACCCAGCAGACAGACAAGCGCGATGCGGTGGCACACCGAGACAGTAGGGTCGAGGAGCAAAGCTTAGTGCGGTTGCCGCTTGAAGTTCGACCTCCACTATCCCGCCATCGACCGTGATGGATGCGCTCGAATCACGCCGCCCCTGACCTCAATGGTTGAGCTCCTCCTATCTCCCGCCGCAGACCGAGGACTGACCTCCTATGACACCACCACCGCTCACCGACCGAGGATTGACCTCTTCTCCGGTAGCTGCTGCCTAGGCCGCTGCCACCATCCCTATATGCAGAGTGGATGTTTTTTACGGATATACGGAGAGCGGCTGTTTACACGACATCTCACCGTAACTCAATTATATGGATAGGGTACTACATCACATACGGTTATGTAACGGCAACCGTGTCTAACCTACGTTGTCTTCTCACATAGTTTGGTGCGGAAATTGTGTGTGACGTTGTAATACCTAACATAGACGACATGTATAAACAGTGTTCCGTATACAACATATAGTGCCATAAGTAGTTCCTGACCGTTAGCTTATCTCCATAGTTTCCCCATTTGCCCCAAATCCCTATATAGCCTCCAAATTCCCTCATGTGGTGCTGACATTGGGGGAATGCGGACGAGTGGTGCTGATGGTTTCGGTGCGGCTGCTCCTGCTCGTATCGCCGCCACGACGGTGGTCGCCGCCGAGCACTTGCCTAAGGTCATCAGAAGGCAGGTGTACTACGGATCCGAATCGTCCTGTCAGGTTCCAATATATCCCGATCTTTTTTAGCATGTCCAAAGTATAACTCCATGCTGAATCCGTCCTGAATTACCCCCCCCCCCAGGTAAAGCGATCCGCTACCGGATCTGGAGCTTTACTCCAGACTCCCGCAACACGAGTTCGACTCCGAGTTTTGCGCCACCGAGAAGTACCAAAAGCTGAGTTGTGTGCACGGGCACACTCCCGCTCGATGTGTATGCACAGAGGGATTTTACATTGGCGGGCGGTTTCTCAGTTGCACCTTAGAGGTTAGTGCTAATTAAGTTCATCATTTTACTTCAGTTAATGCCACCGCTCATCCAGAATACTATTTAACATTGGTAGGGATATGAGGCTTGTGCCTTGGTTAACTGGCTGGATGAAGAATGGCATGGCAGGGCTCAGAGTGTTATCACCAAGCTCGCAGAAGATAATGTAAAGCTGAAGAAGAAACTGGCTGATCTGGAATGTACAATTAGTATGATGAAGCAAGAAAGAATCAACACAGGCAACAGATGAAAGCAAGAGACAAGAAGGAACTAGCATGTGTAGTTGTGGTTGTCACATTAGCCTTGTTCTATGCGCTGTTTGCAATGATGATAAAGGGTTTTGTTTGACAGTATTGCTAAAGAACATCTAGATGTGCTCTAAGTAATGCACATCTAAGTCCTATGCCATTGATGTTATGCGAAGATTCGTGCAGATATTTTTCTTTGTCTTTTTTTCTTTTCCTTTCTAGTTTGATTATTACCGGCTTTATCAATAAGAAGAGCTCAATGTATTGCTTGCCAACTATCCTACTCCATTCGTACCGGTACCGGTGCATAATCCCAAAACTCGTTCCTTGTTTTTGTCCTGAAAAAGGAAACCATCGAAATAGCCAATAGGAGTCCTGCGCAACCCCGGGAATTTGGAGCGACTGGGTACAAATAATTGCGGTTGATAATATCAATGGTTAGATAATACGCCAACCCCCGCTTCAATTGGCAGTTCCTCTTCTCTGCATACCCCGCTTAAGTGTCCACCATCTTCATCGTCCCCGGCAGGCTGCGCTAGACATTGGCACACACTCTGCAGCCATGTCGAGCGACAACGAGGACGACAATTCGGCCAGTAGTCTAGCGCCCAATGATAGGTCAACATCGGAATCATCCCGCTCGTCTTCCATGAGTCCGGCGTCGAGCCCAGACCTCAATTATATCTGGTTCATGGAAGGCCCGCCGCCTCCGGAGTCGTCAGACGACAACCAGATGGACGAGGAGCTGTCGGAGGATGAAGAAGAGGACGGCGATGATGAGGAGGAGTAATGGTCGTACAAGGAGGAGGAGGATGACAACAACGACGATGACGACGGTGGCGGCAATGAAAAGCCAACGGTCAGCGGCAAGAAGCGTCCTCGCCAAGACGATGTTGCGAGGCCATCCAACAACAACAACAACAAGGACTAAATTAAGCAGACTGTATATATCTCTGTTTATCCTGTCAATCTCATCGCAGACGGTTAGTAATATGTATTCGACAGAGATCTTCTACATTATTGCCAACAAGTTGGTTTGTTGAACTGTGTGCCCTGACGAGCACAAAATTCACAAAAAAGTCTGTATGGGTTGTCTATAATGATCGCACAAAATTCTGATTACTGACCTATTTGTCGGGTATCACACACGTCTTGTTACGCCGAATCATTTGTGTTCACCTCAATCACCGCAAACGGTTCGTCGGAGTGAACTATATGCCATATATTGCACACACCTTGATCTGTCTGCCCATTTCTATTGTTGTCTCATAGCACACAGTTTGTACAGATCAACCGTATGCCCCTCATCGCACACGCAACTAAAATTTGAACCGTGTTTGATGTATCATGTTTTGCATCTTTTTTAACGTTTTTTCACATCACATTTGTGATTAATGCATCACACATAGTTTCGTCAAAGGGTCTCTGATCGTAGTGTTGCGTTAGCAGCATCCTGCAGTAAGTGTTAAAACATCACACTTGACGAAAAATCGTTGTGGTTTTGATGCGTAGGTAAGAACGGTTCTTGCTAGAAGCCCGCAGCAGCCACGTAAAACTTGCAACAACAAATTAGAGGATGTCTAACTTGTTTTTGCAGGGCATGTTGTGATGTGATATCATCAAGATGTGATGAGATATAAATTATTGTATGAGATGATCATGTTTTGTAAAAGTTATCGGCAACTGGCAGGAGCCTTATGGTTGTGGCTTTATTGTGTGAAATGCGATCAGCATGTAATTGCTTTACTTTATCACTAAGCGGTAGCGATATTCGTAGAAGCAATAGTTGGCGAGACGCCAAAAATGCTACAATGGAGATCAAGGTGTCAAGCCGATGACGATTGAGATCATGACGGTGCTTTGGAGATGGAGATCAAAGGCACAAGATGATGATGGCCATATCATGTCACATATTTTGATTGCATGTGATGTTTATCCTTTATGCATCTTATTTTGCTTAGTACGGCGGTAGCATTATAAGATGATCTCTCACTAAATTTCAAGGTACAAGTGTTCTCCCTGAGTATGCACCGTTGCTACAGTTCGTCCTGCCGAGACACCACGTGATGATCGGGTGTGATAAGCTCTACGTTCACATACAACGGGTGCAAGCCAGTTTTGCACATGCAGAATACTCGGGTTAAACTTGACGAGCCTAGCATATGCAGATATGGCCTCGGAACACTGAGACCGAAAGGTCGAACATGAATCATATAGTAGATATGATCAACATAGTGATGTTCACCATTGAAAACTACTCCATCTCACGTGATGATCAGACATGGTTTAGTTGATATGGATCACATGATCATTTAGATGACTAGAGGGATGTCTATCTAAGTGGGAGTTCTTAAGTAATATGATTAATTGAACTTAAATTTATCATGAACTTAGTCCTGATAGTATTTGCATATCTATGTTGTAGATCAATAGCTAGTGTTTAGCTCCCCTTTATTATTTTTGTTATGTTCCTAGAGAAAACTAAGTTGAAAGATGATAGTAGCAATGATACAGACTGGGTCCATGATCTGAGGATTATCCTCATTGTTGCACAGAAGAATTATGTCCTTGATGCACCGCTAGGTGACAGACCTATTGCAGGAGCAGATGCAGACGTTATGAACATTTGACAAGCTCGGTATGAGGACTACTTGATAGTTTAGTGCGCCATGCTTTACGACTTAGAACCGGGACTTCAAAAATGTTTTGAACGCCACGGAGCATATGAGATGTTCCCAGATTTGAAATTAGTATTTTAGACTCATGCCCGCGTCGAGAGGTATGAGACCTCTGACAAGTACTTTGCCTACAAGATGGAGGAGATCAGCTCAGCCAGTGAGCATGTACTCAGAATATCTGGGTACTACAATCGCTTGAATCAAGTGGGAGTTAATCTTCCAGATAAGATAGTGATTTATAGAGTTCTCTACTCACTATCACCAAGTTAATAGAACTTCGTGATGAACTATAATATGCAAGTGATAACAAAATGATTCCCAAGCTCTTCGCGATGCTGAAATCAGTGAAGGTAGAAATCAAGAAAGATCATCAAGTGTTGATGGTTAACAAGACCACTAGTTTCAAGTAAAAGGGCAAGGGAAATAAAGGGAACTTCAAGAAGAATGGCAAGCAAGTTGTCACTCTCGGTAAGAAGCCCAAAGCTGGACCCAAGCCTGAAACTGAGTGCTTCTACTGCAAAGGAAATGGTCACTGGAAGTGGAAATGCCCTAGATACTAGGCGGATAAGAAGGATGGCAAAGTGAACAAAGGTATATTTGATATACATGTTATTGATGTGTACTTTACTAGTGTTTATAGCAACTGAGGGAGTCCTGGATTAGGGGGTGTCCGGATGGCCGGACTATACCTTCGGCCGGACTCCTGGACTATGAAGATACAAGATTGAAGACTTCGTCCTGTGTCCGGAAGGGACTTTCCTTGGCGTGGAAGGCAAGCTTGGCGATACGGATATGTAGATCTCCTACCATTGTAACCGACTCTGTGTAACCCTAGCCCTCTCCGGAGTCTATATAAATCGGAGAGGTTTAGTCCGTAGAGAGAACAACAATCATACCATAGGCTAGCTTTTAGGGTCTAGCCTGTCTGATCTCGTGGTAGATATACTCTTGTACTACCCATATCATCAATATTAATCAAGCAGGACGTAGGGTTTTACCTCCATCAAGAGGGCCCGAACCTGGGTAAAACATCGTGTCCCGTGCCTCCTGTTACCATCCGACCTAGACGCACAGTTCAGGACCCCCTACCCGAGATCCGCCGGTTTTGACACCGACATTGGTGCTTTCATTGAGAGTTCCTCTGTGACGTCGCCCTCAGGAAGGATGCCTCATCCCGTCTTTAAAGACGGCACCGTTGCTAAGGGAGCTTTGGTTGTCAACCAAACTCTCCGGCTAGGCGGTTTCCTTATGACCGCCTGTTCGGCTGCTGCACCGACGATGACCTCTCAGGTCATCGAAAGCAATCTTCACGTCAGCTCGGAATTCGCCGAGCAGCTAGATCCAATGGAGCTCTCTTCCCTAAACGAGCTCTTGGATCGCATCGCCGCCCTGGGAGTCACTACGGATTATGACCAGATTGGGCCTAAACCCGATCTGAGAGAGATTAACTCTCCCCAGGTCACCCATCATGTTGCCGTGGTAGAGGGACAGTGCGGTGACCCTTCATCTATCTTAAGGACTAGCTATGTCCGGATTCCCGATCCCTCCACGCCGGATACCCACGGAGGTGATGATATCACTCAAGACCTGAACTTAAAGTCAGGCAACGGACTAGATTCATTGGGCCGCATCCAAGAATCCCAATGTCCGAGTTCGGAAACTCCTTGGCCCCTGGGTCTCAGATTGGGTGAGGTTTCGGATTTGATTCCACCCACCCACCCATACATAAGCGATCTATCCCAAATTAGGCAAGAGCCCTAAGAAACAGTACATCATTACTGGGCTAGATTCCTCCTGGTTATGAATAGGATAAAGGACTGCCGCGAGGAAGACGCAATTTCATTCTTCTGCAATAATTGCACGGACAAGGGAATCCTGAACGCCATAAGTCGCCGTGATATTACACGCTTTGCTGACTTGGCGTCCATAGTACGAAAGTACTGTGCGATGGAAAGCGCCTGGAAAACCGAAACAAAATTTTGGGACAATCCGGCCTTCAATACAAACCCGGTCCGAAATAAAAGGGTACATCATCGTCAGACACCCGGGTTCAATACCAAAAAGCAAAAGCCCTCTACAGGGCACAGAACCGTACTGGAAGGATGGCTTGATGGACCCTGTAAAATTCACAGTGCAGAAGGCGCCACACCAACTCACAGCCTTAGAGCATGTTGGATACTCCGGCAGGTGGCAAAAATTGGCGAAGATCTTCTAATTCCAGAAGCCACAGAAAGCCACCCCAGAGAAACCAGTACGGTATTAACAGTCATCGAGACTTTCGCATCAAATAATATGCGAAAAAGAACACTCCGCGGCCTTGCCGAAGTCTACCAAGTAGCAATAATAAACCCATGGAGTGACACGACTATTACTTTTAACGCCAGTGATGAACCTAAATTCCGAACAGCCCGAGCACCAGCCGCATTGGCCCTCAGTCCAATAGTGGACGGCTTTCGTCTTACCAAGGAACTCATGGATGGCGGCAGCGGATTGAACCTCATTTATGAGGAAACCCTTCAAAAAATGGAAATAGACTGGAACAACATTGAGCGAAACAGCACAACCTTTAGAGGAATAATCCCCAATCAGGAAGCGCGCTGTACAGGAAAAATCACATTAGATGTGGTGTTCGGCACGCGGGATAATTACAGGTCCGAAGAGGTCACGTTCCAGGTGGCCCCGTTCAGTAGCGGATATCACGCTCTGCTAGGGCGGGAAGCGTTTACAGTCTTCCAAGCAATACCCCATTACGGGTACATGAAGCTCAAGATGCCCGGGCCTAACGAAATCATCACTCTCGTTAGTGATCCGGACATAGCACTCCGCGCCGAAAACAGGACAGCCGCACTGGCCCTCGAGGCGCTATCCGAAGCCCTAGCGGCTGAGGAACTGACTGCGCTGCGCTCCACGGTGAATAGGGACGATGTGATACTCGATAAAAGATCCAAGTCCACCTCCTTTAAACCGGCGGACGAAATAGTCAAATTCCAGGTCCATCCAACGGACCCCAATAAAACAGCTTCCATCCGGGCATAGTTAAACCCTGATGTAGACGCCGCACTGCGAGAGTTCCTACGAGAGAACTGGGACATTTTCGCCTGGCACCCTTTAGACATGCCAGGAATCCCACGCAGGCTGGCCGAACACAGCTTAAATATCCTAAAAGGATTCAAGCCAGTCAAACAGGCTCTTCGGCGTTTTTCCGAACCAAACTAGCCAAGCTATTGGAGGCCAGATTCATCAAAGATATCAAACATCCGGACTGGCTAGCAAACCTGGTGATTGTACCAAAGAAGGACAAATCCTGGCGCTTGTGCGTTGATTTCAAAGACCTTAACAAGGCCTGCCCAAAGGGTCCCTTCCCTCTCCCCCGCATCGATCAAATTATCGATGCTACCGCAGGACATGATTCGTTGTGTTTCCTCGACGCATACTCTGGCTACCATAAAATAAAGATGGCAGAGTCAGACCAAGCCGCAACGGCATTCATCACACCATACGGCCCATTCAGCTTCAACACAATGCCCTTCGGGCTCAAAAATTCCGGCGCAACATATCAGCGCATGATTCAGACATGTCTGGCAAACCAGATCGGCAAAACATTGGAGGCATACGTAGATGATGTGGTCGTTAAAACAAGACATGTCGAATCTCTAGTAGATGACTTGAGGCTAACATTCGATAACCTCCGAACATACGACATCAAGCTCAACCCAGAAAAATGCGTTTTCGGCGTTCCAGCCGGAAAGCTCTTGGGCTTCATTGTATCCGTAGAGGAATTGAAGCAAATCCAGCCAAAATCCGAGCTCTATCACAATTGGATATCCCGAAGGACCTCAAACAAATACAAAAATTAACCGGATGCGTGGCGGCTCTAAGCCGCTTTATCTCCCGCTTAGGAGAAAAGGCCCTACCCCTTTACCGCCTCCTTCGGCACACCCAACACTTCGAGTGGACGGATGCAGCCACGGCCGGACTCGACGAAATAAAAGCCATCTTGGCAACAAACCCAGTCCTGGCCGCGCCAAACATTGGTGAACCAATGCTATTATACATTGCAGCAACCCATCAGGTCGTAAGCGCAGTGCTCGTCGTCGAACGAGAAACGGACGGACACAAATTCCCCCTTCAAAAGCCGGTCTATTATGTGTCCATTGTCCTTACTCTGTCCAAGTCACGGTACCCGCACTATCAAAAGATTGCGTACGCGGTATTTATGGCATCCCGGAAGCTGCGACAGTACTTTCAAGAGTGTTCGATAACAGTAGCCTCGGAAGTGTCGGCTTTTATTTGCCGACGGCCCGGGCAAACGCCCAGAACTCAGTCCAACGATGTGTTAGTTGCCAGCTTTTTGCAAACCAAAGCCATATGCCACCTACCGCCCTCCAAACTATCCCCATCACTTGGCCCTTCACGGTCTGGGGGCTTGACATGGTTGGACCCCTTAATGGCGGAACCCACAAGAACAAATACTTACTGGTCATGGTGGATAAGTTCACCAAATGGATAGAAGCCAAGCCTGTTAAGACGGCCGAGTCCGGACCGGTGATAGACTTTATATCTGGGGTTGTACACCGTTACGGCGTCCCCCACAGCATCATCACTGATAATGGCACGAACTTTACGGCCTATGAGGTAAAACTCTGGTGCAAAAACATGGGCATCAAGCTCGATTATGCTTCCGTCTATCACCCACAAACCAACGGCCAGGTCGAACATGCAAATGGTCTTATCATGAGCGGCATCAAACCCAGATTAGTGCGGTCCCTTAAGGAATCTAATACGCACTGGGTAGAGGAGCTCGACTCTGTACTTTGGGGGCCGCGGACCACGCCGAATCGCACCACCGGATACACACCATTCTTCATGGTGTACGGCGCAGAGGCAATTTTGCCCTGCGACATAATTCATGACTCACCTCGAGTGTGCATGTACGAAGAAAGAGAAGCCTAGCTCGATCGGTAGGACAGTTTGGACGCCTTGGAGGAAGAGTGTGACGTGGCAAAAGCCCGTTCCGCATTCTATCAACAGCAGGCTCGAAGATACCAAAGCAGAGAAGTACGGGCCAAAAATTACAACGTTGGCGAATTAGTTCTACGCCTGCCGGAGAAGAAAAAGGACAAACTCAAGCCCAAGTGGGAAGGTCCCTTCATAATCGACCAAGTCCTAACTGGTGGAGCGTACCGCCTGCGAGATGCATTGGATAACCGACTCGAGCCGAACCCATGGAACGTAGCCCGTCTACGAAGATTCTATGCCTAGCGCCGGACTCTGTGTTTGTATCCTTCCTCTGTCCATTTTTTATATACTTTTTGTCTTACATTTCTCTCCATCTCCTCTCTCTCTCTCTCTTATAGCCTTCAAAGGCTCATAAAGTGACGCGCTATCCACGCTCATTAAACCTGGGGGCTTCTTTAAACAGAAGCTTATTTATACGGGCTTCATGCCCAACACATGTGTCACACTTCCGCATGTACCTTTTATTCGTCATTATATGCATCGATATGACTTAAGTTTTGGCCAAGCTGGGTTGCCTGGCTCCTGTGCTTACCCCTACATTCCCGATTGTTCGGCTAGGTGGTAAAGGGAGCACCTCTGCGATTGTTACTGTCGGGTCAGCCGGATGTGTACCTCAGACTGGGTGAAGCCAAAAGCTAGCGTTCTTAAGGGAATATTCGGTCGGTGAACTAAAGATGATCTTTTCTTCCACTTATTTATCTATACGCCCCAGATGTTTTTCCTACGTCTCTTTTCGCAGAATGGACATGCACTTTACGGCATGCCTCCTAGGGAAAGGAACCCCTAACGGAACTATTCTCCCTGGAAGATGTTTCTTACTAACCATGTAATATAACATAACTAGTTGGGCACTTGTCTGTTCAAGCACTAATGATCCCTACGCCTGGTCTCCATGCATACCCCGGTTCTTATATAACCGCGATGGTATTCGGACACACTCCGGACCGTCAGGTCCCGAGGTTGAAGCGAAAAGGTCGGCCATGACAAACGATCTACAATCCGGCTAGAAGGCATTACACATGTCAATTAAAATTACATAGTCAATCTAACTGATTGTATTCCTCTTCAATTCCATCTAACAGGTTGTCTAGTTTACAGTCCTATTGGGAATACTTTGCAGCCAACTCTACTTGGCCGTATACTAAGCTCACAGGGATCTCCTTCCCATCGGGCCCTACGGGTCCAACCTCGGCCATGTGGTTTGGGTCAGCCTTCGTGTGCTGTGTCTTCACCATAGCCCAGGCCTCCCTGGCGCCTTGACGGCAGGCCGACATCTTCCACAATCGGAAGCGTTGCCGCGCTCCCTTCAGTTTCTCTACAAGCTCTCCAAGGCCTTCGGGCATGGAGACGGACGGCCACAAGGCCTGGGCGACGCCTCGCATCACCTGCCGAACTTGCTCGTGCAGTTGTGAGAGCTCGGGAAGAAGGTCACCCGTAGAACCGGGCATTTTCTCTGCAGGACGACCTGTCAGCATACCTATAGACATTACTCTGTTAGTCGACTTCCTTGCCAAACTCTTTTTTCAAAGTTCGTTCAAGCACTTACTATATATGCCGTGTCGAAGCCGCTGATTCTCCTTCACGGAGTCCAATAGCTGGGCACGAATGTCCTTCAGTTCCACGCCTAGCTTGGTGTTGGCATCTTGGAGATCATTCTTCTCCCGCCTCACCTTTGTCAGCACGCTCTCACCAGCCATTAGCTGGCGTCGGAGTTGTTGCACTTCCGGATTTAATCCAGCGCCATCTGCAATTTCATTTGTCAGATTTGCACCCACGCCGCACTTTGCAAAATACTTATCTTTCGAAGCGTATATTACCAGAGGGGGTCTCCTTGGGCTCCCCTGCCGCGGCTAGTGCGGCCTCAAGTTGGGCTTTGCACTCTTCCAGCTCCTGGGACAGCAGGGTATTCTTTTCTGTAAGAACCTGCATAACAGATGATCCTTAAATCAGTTATTCTAACTGTTTCAAGTCTCGGGGGCTACTGGTATACATATATAATTACCAAAATTTTCTTACCCGTATGTCTTTCACATACTGCTCCGTGGCTCTGGCTAGACCATTTTGAGCGGCACGGAGGTACGCGTCTCCTGAATTGAAGGCATCCAATGCCTCTTGGGAGAAACAAGCGTCGCGAAGAACTGTCCGGCGACGCCTGTGGTTCATGGCACTCTCCACCTTAGAATTGGTGGCAGACAGCCTGTCCGCAACCTCCATCGGAGGAGCGTCCGGCGCGCGCCTCGTGTTCGCCTCCGCTTCCGGACCAGGCTTTGGAGCCTGGCTGGTGGAGGTGCGATTGGCAGCCTCTCCAGATATAGTCCGGCGAGGTCTCTCCGTCCTAAAGAGAGCACGAGTGTTAATATGCCTCGAAGGAGTAACACCTGGGGATAAGGTGGCGCGCTATACCTTTGCGTCGGTGCCTCAATCCGGACCACACTTCTTTTCAGCTCACGGGGCCTTGTCGCCCCTCGTTGGCTAGTCGCCGCAGGCTCGGCCTCCCATCTCAAGGACTTCCCCTGCAAAACACGGTTGTCATACGGTAATCGAAAACACGCAAGGACAGATCCCTTTTCAAAGTGCTGAGACTCCGGTCCCAGTTACCTGTGAGGCTGGGAGTAGCCCTGGATAATCGGCCGTAATGGCCACCAAGGTGTTGTCCCTGCTCAATTGATGAAACACTCCATTAATCAGCTCCACAGATAAGTCCGGATCCTCTTGAGAGGCCGGGTCGAGGGACCGTCCCGGATCCTCGGGTTGTGGAGGAGGGCTATTTATTTCTTTAACAGCCTGACACAGTTCCTGCGTTGAAGTCGTTAGACTGAAAATTTAACAATGGGAATATAAAACGAATGGGCAAGTAAAAGTGTCCACTTACCCAACTCGGGGGATTGTACATAGAAAATCCACCCCGTGGGTTGACGCGGAGAAATTCCTCCTCTTCTCCCTTGTACAAAGCGAACAAGGTCTTTATTAGAGCGGCAGCCGAATCCGGTCCCTTACGGCCATAGCGGGTGGCGTTGTCCTCCCCGTTGAAGTCCCACATGGGGCAGTCTCTATACTGAAGCGGCTGCACCCCTCGCATGATGCATGCGGCCATGACCCCGATCATGGTCAGTCCGGAATGAGCTAACAATCTTATCCGGCCCATCAGGTAAATAACGTCCCTGTCGCTTTCCCTCTGAGGGCTCCGTGGACGCCAGCTTAGGCGCTTCTTTAGGGGAGCACTGTCAAACTCAGGGAGGCTGATCCGGACAGGATCCGGCAGCGGAACGTCCTCTATATAAAACCATTCCGAAGGCCAGTCCTCGGACACCTTCTTTGGGGTTCCGGATAGATATCCGGTCTCGGCGATGCGCCACACTTCGGCTCCGCCCACTTGATATATCGACCCCTCCTTAAAGCGGGGCACAAGGCAGAATAACCTTTTCCACAGCGCGAAATGAGCCTCGCAGCCCAAAAATAGCTCGCAAAGGGCTACGAAGCCCGCGATATGCAATATGGAGGCAGTCGTGAGGTTGTGCAGCTGGAGGCCATATAACTCCAGAAGCCCCCGGAGAAACGGATGAATTGGAAATCTGAGCCCTCTTATTAAGTAAGGGGCAAGGCATACCCGCTCTCCTTTGGAGGGATTGGGGGTGCTCTCCACTTGCTCTCCGCCATTATAGGTGGCAAGTCCGGCTCGAATCGGGACCATATAGGCCGGGGGGAGAAATCCCTTGGTCTGGAGCTTCACTAGCTCGCTGTGCGGGATGGAGCACTTCTTCCAATCTCCAGGCTGAGGGCTAGAAGGGCGAGAGGAGGAGCTGCGGCGGCTGGCCATGATAGAATGGACCTCTGTCGGATACGCTCTGATGAATACTCGCGAAAGGGAGAAGGTGTGGTTTGGATCTAAATCCTCGTCCCCTTAAATAGGCGGCTCATTCACGCGGCTAGGGGTGTAAATATAAAAAAACACCATGACTTTTCGTATTCGTTTGACACGTGGAAAATGGCCATTATTGGGCGTAGAAGCCAAGGAGCACTACATTTACAAGAAACCGGACACTATTCAACAGGTACACGGAATTTGGAGGAGAACCCGCCTTGCAATGCCGAAGACAATCTGCGCGCCGGACTCGTCGACATTGAAGCCTGGTTCAGGGGCTACTGAGGGAGTCCCAGATTAGGGGGTGTCCGGATGGCCGGACTATACCTTCGGCCGGACTCCTGGACTATGAAGATACAAGATTGAAGACTCCGTCCCGTGTCCGGAAGGGACTTTCCTTGGCGTGGAAGGCAAGCTTGGCGATACGGATATGTAGATCTCCTACCACTGTAACCGACTCTGTGTAACCCTAGCCCTCTCCGGTGTCTATATAAATCGGAGAGGTTTAGTCCGTAGAGAGAACAACAATCATACCATAGGCTAGCTTTTAGGGTTTAGCCTCTCTGATCTCGTGGTATCTACTCTTGTACTACCCATATCATCAATATTAATCAAGAAGGACGTAGGGTTTTACCTCCATCAAGAGGGCCCGAACCTGGGTAAAACATCGTGTCCCCTGCCTCCTGTTACCATCCGACCTAGACGCACAGTTCGGGACCCCCTACCGAGATCCGCCGGTTTTGACACCGACAGCAACCCCTCGGTATTTGATACCGTTCAGTTGCTAAGAGTTGTAACTCGAAATGGGAGTTACAAAATAAACAGAGACTAGTTGAGGGCGAAGTGACGATGTGTGTTGGAAGTGATTCCAAGGTTGATAAGATCACCATCGCACACTCCCTTTACCTTCGGGATTTGTGTTGACCCGAAAATAAATGTTATTTGGTTTTTGCGTTGAGCATGAATATGATTAGATCATGTTTATTGCAATATGGTTATTCATTTTAGTCAAAGAATAATTGTTATTCTGTTTACATGAATAAAACCTTCTATGATCATACACTCAATATAAATGGTTTATTGAATCTCGATCGTAGTGATACACATATTCATAATATTGATGCCAAAAGATGCAAAGTTAATAATGATAGTGCAACATATTTGTGGCACTGCCATTTAGGTCATATTGGTGTAAAGCGCATGAAGAAACTCCATGCAGATGGACTTTTGGAATCACTTGATTATGAATCATTTGATGCTTGCGAATCATGCCTCATGGGCAAGATGACTAAGACTCCGTTCTTCGAAACAATGGAGTGAGCCACTGACTTATTGGAAATAATACATACCGATGTATGCGGTCTGATGAGTGTTGAGGCTCGTGGTGGGTATCATTATTTTCTGACCTTCACAGATGATTTGAGCAGATATGGGTATATCTACTTGATGAAACACAAGTATGAACCATTTGAAAAGTTCAAAGAATTTCAGAGTGAAGTGGAGAATCATCGTAACAAGAAAATAAAGTTTCTACGATCTGATCGCGGAGGCGAATATTTGAGTTACGAGTTTGGCCTTCATTTAAAACAATGTGGAATAGTTTCACAACTCACGCCACCTAGAACACCACAACGTAATGGTGTGTCCGAACGTCGTAACCGTACTTTATTGGATAATTGTGCGATCTATGATGTCTCTTACCAATTTACCACTATCGTTTCGGGGTTATGCATTAGAGACAGCTGCATTCACGTTAAATAGGGAACCATCTAAAACCGTTGAGATGACATCGTATGAACTGTGGTTTGGCAAAGAAACCTAAGCTGTCGTTTCTTAAAGTTTGGGGTTGCGATGCTTATGTGAAATAGTTTCAGCCTGATAAGCTCGAACCCAAATCGGAGAAGTGCGTATTTATAGGATACCCAAAAGAAACTGTTGGGTATACCTTCTATCATAGATCCGAAGGCAAGATCTTTGTTGCTAAGAATGGATCCTTTCTAGAGAAGGAGTTTCTCTTGAAAGAAGTGGAAACTTGATGAGGTAATTGTACCTTCTCTCAAATTAGAAAGTAGTTCATCACAGAAATCAGTTCTAGTGATGCCTACACCAATTAATGAGGAAGTTAATGATGATGATCATGAAACTTTAGATCAAGTTACTACCAAACCTCGTAGGTCAACCGAGTACGTTCCGCACCAGAGTGATACAGTAGTCCTGTTGTGGAAGTCATGCTACTAGACCATGACGAACCTACGAACTATGAGGAAGCGATGATGAGCCCAGATTCCGTGAAATGGCTTGAGGCCATGAAATCTGAGATAGGTTCCATGTATGAGAACAAAGTATAGACTTTGGTTGACTTGCCCGATGATCGGCGAGCCATAGAGAATAAATGGATCTTCAAGAGAAAGATGGACGCTAATGGTAGTGTTACTATCTACAAAGCTTGACTTGTCGCAAAAGATTTTCGACAAGTTCAAGGTGTTGACTACGATGAGATTTTCTCACTCATAGTGATGCTTAAGTCTGTTCGAATCATGTTAGCAATTGCCGCATTTTATGATTATGAAATTTGGCAAATGGATGTCAAAACTGCATTCCTTGATGGATTTTTAAAGAAGAGTTGTATATGATGCAAGCAGAAGGTTTTGTCGATCCTAAAGGTGCTAACAAAGTGTGCAAGCTCCATCGATCCATTTATAGACTGGTGCAAACATCTCGGAGTTGGAATATACGCTTTGATAGTGTGATCAAAGCATATGGTTTTATACAGACTTTCGGAGAAGCCTGTATTTACAAGAAAGTGAGTGGAAATACTACAGCTTTTCTGATAAGTATATGTGAAAGACATATTGTTGATAGGAAATGATGTAGAATTTTCTGGAAAGCATAAAGGAGTGTTTGAAAGGAGTTTTTCAAAAGAAGTACCTCAGTGAAGCTGCTTACATATTAGGCATCAAGATCTATAGAGATAGATCAAGACGCTTGATAAGAATTTTTCAATGAGTACATACCTTGACAAGATTTTGAAGTAGTTCAAAATGGAACAGTCAAAGAAGGAGTTCTTGCCTTTATTGCAATGTGTAAAATTAAGTAAGACTCAAAACCCAACCACGGCAGAAAATAGAAAGACTATGAAAGTCGTTCCCTATGCCTCAGCCATAGGTTCTATAAAGTATGATATGCTATGTACCAGACCTATTGTGTACCTTTCCATGAGTTTCGCAAGGGGGTACAATACTGATACAGGAGTGAATCACTAGACAACGGTCAAAGTTATCCTTAGTTACCTAAGAGGACTAAGGAAATATTTCTCGGTTATTGTCGGGGATATACCCCGTGGTGTAACCCGTCGGATGTATGACCCGGCTAGAGCATGACGACTTACTGGTGACCCACCCGGAGCTTGGCGATTCACTGGTAACCCGCCCGATCTTGGCGACTCATTAATAACCCGGTGGGCGGGTCAGACGGACGACAAGGCTCAAGGCCCAGTAGGCCGGTTCGTATGATGGTGGGCTGGCTTAAGAGGAAAGGCATATGGAATATTCTCCTATAAAGAAAGCAAGACTATGACTCCATTTGCAATAGAGTAATCCTAATCCTACTAGGACTAGTCATGTAACCCGCCCCTTCAACATATATAAGGAGGGGCAGGGCACCCCAAGAGGAAAGGAATGATCTTAAGGCTAGACATAACTAGGAGAGCCGGTTTACGGCGACTCTCTCGTGATGATAATGAGACCTAGCCACAAACAGCATGTAGGATCGTTACCGGATGATGTTTCCCGGGTCCCGAAACTGTCTAAACCCTTGTCTTATGTTGCGTCTCTCAATTCTGCTCAAGCCCTCTCAAACTACCACATAGATGCATTTGCCTCACGACTAAGTCCTCACACTAGGACATCTGCCGTGACAAATCCACGACAGTTGGCGCCCAATATGGGGCCTGCACATGGTGGTGTTGAGTTTTTGGAGAGATCTCTTCCAGGGATTGAGAAGTTCTACAATTTTCCGGATGAGCCGATTTAAAAGGGTTTGCATCAACTTCAAGTTCATTAGTCTAGATTTGAGACATGCAAGATTGAAGGTTCAAGAAAATTTGAGTTACAACTGGTCCGTCGCCGTCATCAGGCAATCTGCCAAGACAAACGGCCAACAGGAATTTAATCCTCACGTCACTGTGCAATCGGGTGGATGCGGTCAACTTTTCTCGACGGGCTGTGCGCGGCATCTAGCAATCCATCAAGCTGGCAAATCACCACATCCCTGGGACCGTGGACTTCCGTTGGAGTCTGATTGGGCACAGTACAAGTCCCAGAGGATCAACTCGTAGCTGTTGGTGTTATTTTCCTTCAATGTACAGCGATCCGAAGCCAGATCGATGTTTGGAGCCCCGCCTGCAAGAGGCCAAGACTGACAGGAGTTCTGCACGCGTACAAGGCGCCGAGACCGACAGGAGTTCTGCAACGGAGATTGATTTTTGTGTGGACAGTCTTGCAGAATTACGAGGAGGCCAACAAAAAAGTCAACACCATCATGGGCATCCATCCAAAAAATGCATTATGAATTAGTACTGCCAGCACCACTGGTCATTTGGGAAAAAGTACTTGCACGTACATAATTTGCATGAACATCATATAGGTATTCCTATAGAATCGTGCTAAGGAAAATATCTCAAAATACCAACACCACAACGCCTAAAGTCTACAGTGGGAATATACGTGGATACGGCCGCGACCAAGAAGTGGAGATGGCCCAGACTCCTCGGCCGCGCCTCAGGTCGCTGGCCATGGCTCGCCTCCACCCCACCGGCCGCCGTTAAGCTTCCGCTGCCGAGCCGCCCCGGCCCTGAGACGTCTCCGCTACCGCCTTACCCTGCCCTCCGTCTCCGGCCAAGCGCTGGCTCTGCCAAGTCCCCCGCGGGCCACCTTCCGCCGCGGATGCACATATATACTGGAGATATTTGAGGATTGATAAATGAGGTAAATACACCAGAAGTCATAAAACTTACATGCGACGGTCAGTTTGGTGCATAAACTTATAAAATACGTATTTCTGGTCATCTAACTTGTCGCCTCGTTTATATACGGTGCTTCCCATTATATCCAGTCATATCCATACGCGCGCCAACGTGGCAGGGCCACTGTCACTGGCTGAGGCCGGTTTTTTGTTAGAAAGGACCCTTACATTCTATTAATTTATGCAGAAAATCCTCAAATAAAATGAAAAAGTAATGGAGAACGGGATGGGATTTGAACCAATGACCTGCTGCCCTTGGCCTCACATAGAAAACCACTATACCAACTAATGTTTGATGTGTCAAATGTACAGTTAGTGCTATTTATTGAACACGTACCGCATTAATTAAAATAGAAATCAAAACGACAAAATTGTGTGCTGAAAAGGAGAAGGCCCAGTTCGAAATATGGCCTTCTTAAAAGCTCGCCTTGTGTATAAGTGCCGACCATCAGTCCACACTGACACTTGACAACATAAACAAAATTTATCTTCTGTATTGTTCTTTCTTTGTTTTCTATGTAAGATAGATTTGATTTTAGTTTATTAGTGATAAATAGAGATAAGAGTGCTATGTATTATATAGTTTGAAATTTATGTATCCCAGTGCTGGCAAACTATGTATAATTTTCTTTCTGCACAGACAATATTTTTTGCACATAGTACCTAACTTTAAATATATATTCCTGAAAAAAATAGTGCGGGATGAATGAGCGTAAATTATTTTGGACAAACCAACAAAAATTTGTTCCAAATTTAAATAATTTTAAATTTTAAAATCTAGATCAAAAGGAAATACAATATAGAATGAATGTATGTAAATTCTTTTGGACAAATCAACAAAACTTTTGTTTGAATATGAATAATTTAATTTTTTTATATTTATATAAAAGGAAATATAGTGTGGAATGAATGTATGTATGTTTTTCAGACAAATCAACTCAACTTTAGTTTGAATTCGAATACATGTAAACTGAAAAATCCAGGTAAAAGAAAATATAGTTCAAAATGAATGTATGTAAATTCTTATGGACAAATCAAATAATTTTTGTTCGATTTCGAATAATTAAATATTTAAAATCTAGATAAAAGGAAATATAGTGTAAAATGAATGTACGTAAATTTTTGGGACAAATCAACTATTTTTTTCAATTATAATATTTCTAATTTTAAAATCTAGATAAAAGAAAATATAGTGCAGCATGAATGTACATAAATTTCTTTGGACAAATCAACATCATTTTTTTGAGTTTGAATAATTTAAATTTGAAAATTTAGATATACAAAAATATAGGTCAAAATGAATGTACATAGTTTTTTAGGACAAATGAACGAAATTTTTGTTTGAATGTGAATTATGTACATAAAAGAAAATATACTTCAGAATGAATGCATATAGGTTTCTTTTGGACTGCGCCCTCAAGCTCGAAGCGGGGATTACCTTGTCTCCGTTTTGATTTTACTTTAATTCGCATGGTCTAATTATGTAAAGATAATTTTTTCCGTTAAACGCAAAGTTGCAGTTGGTCTGGTGGCTTCTATGCGGGGCGAATCATGGTCGGTCGTGGGTTCAAATCCCATTGTGTGCAACAATTTTTTTACTTTTATTTGAGAATTTTCTGCATATAAATAAATAAAATGCAAGGGTGCTATCTGAGAATAAAACGGTGCGTGCGGATTACCACCACCTCAGCCACTGACTGTAGGCCCCATCACGTTGGCACCCGTAATGATACAGCCGGATACGGTAGAAAGCACCGTATATGAACAAGAGGACAAGTTAGATGACTAGAAACACATATTTTACAAATTTACGCATTAAACTGACCGTCGTGTGCAAGTTCTATGACTTGTGGTGTATTTACCTCTTGATAAATTGATGTCTACGGGAAGAAAAATCCGTTTGCCGTGGCCGTTCTGAGCCGCCGGCCCTGCTAAGTCGCCATCCCGAGCTGCTGTCTGTGGAACCACCCGGATCGGATCATTGCTCGTGGCCGCCTCCTGCGCCGCGCCACACAGCTCCGCCCGACGCCGGTCTGCTATTGCGCCTTGCTCTACGGTTGCCCGAGCGCATTAACAATTCCGTCGTTGACAAGTCGCCTCCTACCATCACCCTCACTGCTTCGCTGATAGCAAGCCGCCTCTGCTGCCACATAGTGGCTCGTCTCTAAGCGCCTCATTAGCTTGGTTCTGTTTCTGAGCCGCCCGCAGCGCCGCGTTCCCGCTTGGGTCCGCCTTTGACCCGTGATTCGTCTGAACCACCATCATTGTTGCCACTGCAGGCTGCCCTTCCCACCTACAGGGCCATCACGCGTGTGCAGCTCCGTGATGGGTGCTCCACTTCTTTCTGGCAGGATCGCTGGCTTCCGGGCGGCGCTCTCTGCTTCACCTTTGAGGCGTTGTTCTCTCACTTGTCGCGGCCGAACGCCTCGGTGGCTGCTGTCGTGGTGGACGGCCTTGCGCTTCAGCCGCGGCTCTCCACGGTCGCTGCCGCCCAGCTCCGCGCTGTCCGCGACATCCTCTCTGGGGTTCATCTCGTGAGCGGGCATGATCATCGCTTCATGGCCTGGGGGGCTGATGTTGCCTTCAGCTCGCGGGCTGCCTTCCGGGTCCTGTCTCCCAATGGCGTCGTGGATCAGGTTTCCGTCGACATTTCGGGGTCCCGCCTCCCCAGCAAGATCAAGATCTTTGCCCGCCTGCTTGTCGGCAACCGGCTGAGCACTCGGGTCAATTTGTTCGCCAAGAACTGTGCTCCTTCTCCGACTTGCGCCTCCTGTCCAGGCCTTGAGACGGCCGACCACCTGTTCGCCGCCTGCTGCCGTGCTACCCAGGTCTGGTCCCGGCTTGGCCTGGGGCCTTTCCTCTCTGTGGAGGATATCACTTCCTCGCTGCCTCAGGCGCCTCTGGAGGCTGATGCATGGAGGGATGGCCTCTTTATCCTCCTTTGGCATGTGTGGAAGGCGCGAAACGATGTGGTGTTCAACTCCATCACCTGTGGGGCTGCCGAAGTTATCCGCCGTGCAGCTGACGACACTATGCTCTGGGCCCAGCGCTACGACAGTGGTCCTCGCGAGCGGCTCCGGCTGTTCCGCTCCTTCCTGCTATCGACCTCCTAGTTAGCCTCTCTCATCTTCTCGCGATGTGGTGTACTTTTCTTTTTCTCCTCTTTACTTTGCTGTTTTTTATCTCCTCGATGGAAAACACTGTATGACGGCCACGTCGTTTCGGGTAATATAACAAACGGTGGGGCTTCGCCCCTCGTCATTCTCGAAAAAAAGAAAATTGTTGCCACTGTAAGCCGCCCTTGTTGAATCGCCACTGCTCAGCTAAAAAAAAGAATCGCCACTGCTACCATGACCGGTTCTGCCTCCGCTCCGTGGGTTTCGCTACTGCTATTTGCATCAGCTGAATGAAGTTGGATCAGATATTGGGACGACACATGGAGTGCTTCCTACGTGCATGGTAGGGTGTTGCAAGCTCCGTACGGTTCAATCCATGACTCCATAAGATGACAAGATTGCATGAAGATCAAAGCAGAGCGCCGTTGGTATTCACGCAAAAATTGCCATGCAGAAATTCATTGGGTTTGACCGGCTCTAAGTGGCACTTGATGCTACTCACATGGGATTAAGATAGCACTTGTTGCAATCCGTGTAAAGGCCATGGTCCAGGAATACTAATACAGACGATTCACACTTCCGTCTGCTATTTTGATCATCAGTACAAAAATGCTATTATCTCCGTTTCAGTTTATAAGTCCTACGCGTATACCTAGGTTGCCAATTTTATCATCTTAATATAAACTATACAACACAAAAAATTATACGGTTTGAAAATAGAACATCTGAAATTTATATTGATATATTTTTTGTAATATATGACTTATATTAGGTTGGTCAAATTGACGACCTAGGATACGTACACGTCCTGTAAACTGAGAGATAGGTAGTAGTAATTCGGCGTCGTCCGTACGGAACTTCAACAACGTCCGTCTGCCGCGGACCACGCTCCAGCAGTTATACAGATCAAAGGCAAAAACAACGCTGCTCAAAAAAAATCTGATCAATTGCTATGAGGCGCAGGGTCTGCGTACAGAACTGTCGCCTAAACAAATCAGTCACTACAAACGTGGTTTATACCACGGGTACGGAACACGCACGGGCAACATTACGCCCGACGTTCGTCCGTGCCACATTACCCGGTAAATGGACATGTGCTGGGACCACGCCAACATCACTTTTGCACTAGCACTTGTCCATGCCGTGCTGCTCGATGGATACATACGCGAGTCGCCGCCCCTGCTATGTCAAGACAATGCGATTGAGTCACCCAATCAAGCAGGTTAACCACGCTGGCTTACAATGCCGCGGCTGGCTCATCTATCTGCTCCTGCGGCCAACTTGGCCGTGACTGACTTCAGCTTCATCGTGGTGATCATCAACTCCATGGTGGATAAATTTTGACTTAACATATTAGGTGAAATCCATCCAGTATATTTTTATATTATAAATTGCTTTCTTTAAAAGAGCAATTACTCTGGCTTGTAAGTTCTCCAATGCAGGACAAGTTATATCACTGAGCTGTTGAATGACTCATACCGGTTTATATCACGGTCAAATATGGAGAATCTCAAGACAACTCCTCGAGTCGCCTTGAGACTTGGGGGCTACGATGACATGACTCAGTAAATGACTGACAGTTTAAAGCAAGTCAAGAACCCCGGATCAGTGAAGGGACGATAACCCAGCCCCGGAGGCTGCTGTTATATTGATGAAAATTTAAAGGTCGTGAGAAAATTTCCGGCTCAAAATGAAGATTCCGGTTTAAAATCCGGTTCAAGGGAAATCTGTCTCCTACAAAGTTTTGAAGCTCTCAATATCCGGTTTAAAACTCCGGTTGAAAAAGAAAATTCATCTCTCGCAAGTTCGAGTTCTCAGAAAAATTAAAGGTTGCCAAAGAGAACTTGCTGCCATGATGCGCAGTTCAAACATGGGTATCCTGCCTTATTGGCTTATCTTATTGGTCACTTTGGGGGTTCCTGCTCATTGAAGCGAAGCTATGATTACCCTTTAATCCGGCTTATACGCCGTTCTTTCAAAACACTTGGGGGTTAAAGGGACCAAAGAGAGTCTGTTGCAAAGCACAACTCAAACATAGGTATCCGTTGAGCACAACTCAAAAATATTACTTGAGGTCTCTTTGTTCTAAAGAACAAGAGTTCTTATGACCCTTGCAATAGGCTTAAAAGCCAGACTTGGAAACCAGGTGTATTCACCTAAAACCCTGGGTTATCCTGCCTTTTTAAGTCCGCCACTCCAGCCAGGTAATCCTGGAACGACCCGCCTTACTTTTGACAAGTCAATCTTATATAGACCCTGAACTTGTCAAAGTTAAAATGACGATTGGTTGTGTGAGGTCCGGCTTATAAGGTTTAAAAGGTTTAACTCAGCGGCTGTGCGACCCATGAAAGCACTTGAGATTTAGGCTTGGTGGCCTATGAAAGCCTTTGTTTTTTCTGATTTATTATTTCTATTTGAATGTTTTTGAGTTCATCCTTGTTTAAAACAATTCAGGCCATGTAGCCTTAATCTTTATGACTCATATTTAAGCATATTTGGGGTTTTGATCACCCGTCCTGAGCAGGATATATTTTCCTTGAGCAATCAAAATCATGCTATTGCATGCCTACGGGTTAATACCCTCGACGGATTATATTATTGAAGTCTTTAAATATCCAACATGACTGGATTTTTATTATGGTTATCAATAACCAATATTATGATTAAGGTTTTCAAAGTCGCTTCAGCGCAATGGTTATTATTTATCAATGGATATGATCTATTCCATAAAGGAATAGTCCCGAGTCGCTGCAGGCTTATGACCCGGCACTTGGGGGCTACATTACTCAAGTTGAGATTACATCAAATATGCAAGTTGTAACGCCCTCGATGCGGCTATATCTCCCACGTGTCGAAGCACGACTTAGAGGCATAACCACATTGAAAGCAATGTCGCAAGTGAGGTAATCTTCACACAACCCATGTACGACATAAGGGAAAGAGATACATAGTTGGCTTACAATCGCCACTTCACACAGTACATGAATATAACATTACATCATCCAGATACACACAAGGTCCGACTACGGAACCCAAAATAAAAGAAGACTACCCCAAATGCTACACAGATCCCCGATCGACCCTAACTGGGCTCCACTACTGATCAACTGGAAACGAAACAAGACTACGAACACGATCTCCATCGAGCTCCTCCTTGAGCTCGGTCGCGTCACCTGCACGGTTCAACGACACCTGTAAGCTGGTTTTGGAAGTATCTGTGAGTCACGGGGACTCAGCAATCTCACACCCTCGTGATCAAGACTATTTAAGTTTATGGGAAGGGAAAAGGTATGAGGTGGAGCTGCAGCAAGTGACTAGCATATATGGTGGCTAACATACGCAAATGAGAGTGAGAAGAGAAGGCAAAAGCACGGTCGAGAAACTATGATCACGAAGTGATCCTAGAACAACCTACGTCAAGCAATACTCCAATACCGTGTTCACTTCCCGGACTACGCCGGAAAGAGACCATCACGGCAACACACGCGGTTGATGTATTTTAATTAAGTTAAGTTTCATGTTTTCTACAACTGGACATTAACAAATTTCCATCTGCCCATAACCGCTAGTACGACTTTCGAAAGTTCAAATCCCTGCAGGGGTGTCCCAACTTAGCCCATCACAAGCTCTCACGGTCAACGAAGGATATTCCTTCTAGCGGGAAGACCCGATCAGACTCGGAATCCTGGTTACAAAACATTTCGACAGGTAAAACAAGACCAGCAAAGCCGCCCGAATGTGCCGACAAATCCCGATAGGAGATGCACATATCTCGTTCTTAGGGCACACCAGATGAGCAATCCATACAACTAAAACCAACCCTCAAGTTTCCCCGAGGTGGCGCTGCAAGGGGCTCTAGTTTGGACCAACACTCAGAGGAGCACTGGCCCGGGGGGGGTTAAAATAAAGATGACCCTTGAGCCGGCCGACTCAAGGGAAAGAAAAGGCTAGGTGGCAAATGGTAAAACCAATGTTGGGACCTGCTGGAGGAGTTTTATTCAAGGTGAACTGTCAAGGGGTTCCCATTATAACCCAACCGCGTGAGGAACGCAAAATCCGGGAACATAACACCGATATGACGGAAACTAGGGCGGCAAGAGTGGAACAAAACACCAGGCATAAGGCCGAGCCTTCCATCCTTTACCAAGTATATAGATGCATTAATTAAATAAGAGATATTGTGATATCCCAACAAATATCCATGTTCCAAACATGGAACAAGCTCCAATCTTCACCTGCAACTAACAACGCTATAAGAGGGGTTGAACAAAGCGGTAACATAGCCAAACAACGGTTTGCTAGGACAAGGTGGGTTAGAGGCTTGGCTTAATAATATGGGAGGCATGATAAGCAAGTGGTAGGTATCGCAGCATAGGCATAGCAAAAGAGCGAGCATCTAGCAAGCAAAGATAGAAGTGATTTCGAGGGTATGGTCATCTTGCCTGAGATCCCGCAAGGAAGAAGAACGAGTCCATGAAGAAGACAAACAGACGTAGCCAAAAGGATCCTCACAAACGCTACGATATCGGAACCAACCCGAAGAAGCAACACCGGAAAGAAGCACACAACAAAGTAAACAACCAACACATGAACATGGCATGATATACGGGATGCGGTATGCGATGCATATGCATGATTTGGAAAGGGAAGATTGAACCTGGCCTTAACTTGGAAATCCAAGAGTGCCACTGGAAAGGTGAGTTGATTTCGGTTGAAATCGATATAAAGATCACCGGAATCGGATGCACGGTTTGGAAATGGCAAGCAAAACAAATATGGCACCGGTCTGCGATAATCAGCAAGTAGCCATCTAAATGCATCAAGATAAATATGCTACAACACCAAAACATAGCAACAAAATACATGGCAGGGATCCACTCATGATGCTTGACAAAAGATGAACACTGAGCTATGGCTAATTCACTCGTTAATAGGTTCAAACAAGCATGGCAAAAGTGTAAACGATAACAGGTTTCAGACTTAGTGGAATTAACAGCATATCAGGAATTTATCATCAGGAAGCAAACTTTAGAGTATGAAAACTACATGCTACAGGAACATATCATGGCAAAGCAAGGCATGGCATGAAGGTACTCAAAGCATATAACAAAAGTCTCTTAGTGACCTTGAGCCAAAAGGGATCAAAAAATACATTTGCAAGTATGTGAACATAAACATAAACAGATTCAGACTTGGTGAAAAACTGGAGCATGCAAACAGATTAACAAGTAGGCATGTTTACGAGCTCGATGCACTCACTACAGAGCATGGCATGACAAACTAAGCATACACCCATCAAGAAGACATGGACATGGCAAGAGCAACATCATAGCATGCACGAATCAATAGCAACATCCTCGGCAAAATCGCTAAACATGTCAACAATCTGCCAGGAACATTTTATAGCAAAAGTAGAGTTCGATTGACTCAAGCTAGGGTGCTCCATAATTTCCAACAAAGACATGGATGGATAGAGCACAACATTATCTACAAAACATCCTTACTGATCATCCTCAAAAGAGGCACGGATCACTAGTAAACAACATGAACATATGGCATAAAAACAATAACAGGACAAGGACTTTGTGAAATTCTAAGTCCCTGAAATCAAAATCATTGGGTAAGCTACTTCGCATGCTTGTGATAGTCACTACAAATATCAGAAAAATACATGGCATACACCCCTGTAAAGATGGCATGGCATACATCAAAACACATGTAGAGCTTAGGATCATAGCATGCACACATTAATCATAGCAAAAATGACAAAAGGCCATTTGCTGAAACAGATCTGACATAATCCTCACATAGCCCTCTTCCAACAGCATTTCGGGCATCAAGATGAGCTCAAATGAGAATGATGCAATGAGATGAAATGATGTACTCGTCGAGACGAACATTTTGATATGCCACACGTACGAATCGGAGCTACGGATGCAGAGTTATGATGCGTCAAAGATAGCATAAAAAACTAGGGTTTCAGGGGGAAATTAGGTCAACCTCATGATCCAGATCTGGATCCAGATCGTGCACGGAAACTGAGGATCGCCGGAGGGAGCTACTGTTCGCCGGAGCGTCGCCGGAGTCGAGGAGGAGGGAGGATAGGTTGCTGGCCTTGCCTCCGGTGGCCGGAGACGGAGGAGGGCGGCGCGCGCGACGAGGGGGCGACGAGGGACGCGGCTGCCGGCGTCGGGCGGCGAGGTTGCCACAGCGGAGCGGCGAGGTCACGGCGCCGGCGGGCGGCGGCCGGCGAGATGGGCGGCGCGGGGCGCCTCTGGCCCGATCGGGAGGCGGGAAGGGTCGGCCACGGGCCCCGCGGGCCGGCGGCGGCGGGAGGCGGCGAAGTAGGCTCGGGCGCCACGTGGCGGCGTCCGGTTGCGGCCGGACGTGTCCGAGGGCGGCGGAGCTGATTTTTTAGGGTTGGGGGGAGATTGATTCGGAATTTTTGGAGGAGGGGCTTTATATAGAGGTAGAGGGAGCTAGGGAGCTCCAAATGAGGTACGGTTTACGGCCACGCGATCATGATCGAACGCTCTAGATGATGGAAGGGGTTTAGGTGGGTTTTTGGGCCACTTTGGAGAGGTGTTGGGCTGCAACACACACGAGGCCTTTTCGGTCCCTCGGTTAACCGTTGGAGTATCAAACGAAGTCCAAATGGTACGAAACTTGACAGGCGGTCTATCGGTAGTAAACAAAGGCCGCATGACAAGTCTCGGTCCAATCCGAAAACGTTTAACACCCGCACACGAAAAGAGGTAGAAAGGGACACCGAAGGACATAGGAGCGCCGGAATGCAAAACGGACAACGGGGAAAATGCTCGAATGCATGAGATGAACATGTATGCAAATGCAATGCACATGATGAGATGATATGAGATGCATGACACGCAAGCAAAGACAAGGCAACAATAGCGAATAACTGGAGGACACCTGGTGTCGGTGTCAAAACCGGCGGATCTCAGGTAGGGGGTCCCAAACTGTGCGTCTAGGCCGGATGGTAACAGGAGACAAGGGACACAAAGTTTTACCCAGGTTCGGGCCCTCTCGATGGAGGTAAAACCCTACGTCCTGCTTGATTAATATTGATGATATGGGTAGTACAAGAGTAGATCTACCACTAGATCGAGGAGGCTAAACCTAGAAGCTAGCCTATGGTATGATTGTTGATGTGTATGTTGTCCTACGGACTAAAACCCTCCGGTTTATATAGACACCGGGTAGGGTTAGGGTTACATAGAGTCGGTTACAATGGAAGGAGATCAGCATATCCATATCGCCAAGCTTGCCTTCCATGCCAAGGAAAGTCCCTCCCGGACACGGGACGAAGTGTTCAATCTTGTATCTTCATAGTCCAGGAGTCCGGCTGAAGGTATAGTCCGGCCATCCGGACACTCCCTAATCCAGGACTCCCTCAGTAGCCCCTGAACCAGGCTTTAATGACGACGAGTCCGGCGCGCATATTGTCTTCGGCATTGCAAGGCGGGTTCCTCCTCCAAGTACTTCATAGAAGATTTTGAACACAAAGATAGTGTCCGGCTCTGAAAAATAAGTTTCCACATATTGCCATAGAGAGAATAATATTTACACAAATCTAATCTGCTGACGTATTCCATAGTGTGACATCATACCACGGCCAAGCTTTTATTCGAACCATTTTACTGTCCCATCTTAGCGCGTTATGCGAGGCGGTTTCCTTGGCACGTCTGTCTAAAGCAGAGATCGTGTCCCCTTATTTCGGGATTCTCATCAATACGGGCGTGGGTAACCCACCCGCGCCATTGATTACGGCGCTTGGAGATAAGCGAGTTTTACCAGGCTGGTGGGGACATGTAGTTGCGTCCACCCATATAAGGGGATAAGAATCCACCTTCTCACCTGCGCCTTCTTCCTCCTTCGCCTATCCATTCTTGCGCACTCGAGCTCCAGCGCCCAAGTCCGCACTCCCAACCTCAACCTTTTCCAGCCATGTCCGGAGCGGGAGGCAAGTGGATGGTCTCCTCCGTCACGGAGGGACATATCAAAAAGCTGAGGAAGGCTGGATACCTGTCTAACGACATCGCGTACCGGCTCCCCGAAAAGGGGCAGCTCATCCCCACCCCTAGGCCCCATGAGAGGGTGGTGTTCCTCCCCCATTTCCTCCACGGACTGGGCTTCCCTCTCCACCCATTTTTCCGGGGGCTCACGTTCTACTACGCCCTGGATTTCCATGATCTGGCCCCAAACTTCGTCCTCAACATCTCAGCGTTTATCGTCGTGTGTGAGGCCTTCCTCCGCATCCGCCCCCATTTCGGCCTATGGCTCAAGACTTTCAACGTCAAGCCGAAGGTGGTGCGCGGCAGCCAGGCGGAGTGCGGTGGCGCCATGGTGGGCAAGATGGCCAACGTCCTCTAGCTCGAGGGCTCCTTTGTGGAGACCCTGAAGGGGTGGCAATCGGGGTGGTTTTACGTCACCGAGCCGCGCGACGCCGAATGGGTCACACCCCCTGAGTTTCGATCCGGACCCCCTACGCGGCTCACCTCTTGGAAGGAGACGGGCCTGTCGTGGGGTAAGAAGGGAGAGCTGACCGGACTCCAAACATGTGTCCAAACCCTGGTGGACAAGAAGCTCAAACTTGTCAACGTAGTCCAGGTTATGCTCATCCGCTTGATCCTCCCATGTCAACAACGGGCTTTCAACCTGTGGGAGTTCGACCCAGCGCGACACCAAACTCTGAGCAGGCTCTTCGACACAATGTACGAAGATGCCTGGAAGGTGCTTTTTAAGGGCGCCGAGGCCCCCGCATCCGCTACTGAGGATCGCGGATTCAGTGCGCAGCGTCATGCTCTCGCAGTAAGCTATTTTTTCCTTTTACAGGGTATCAGTTTTTCATAGTTTGACTCCATGCGGGATCTAAACTCCCTTACATTTGACAGGATTGGCAGGTGACACCCGGACGGATCAACTGTCTGGCTCCTTTGCCCGAAGGCTCAGCGGATGCTCGCTTGGCGAAGCTGCTGGTTCCGGCACCCTATGTGGTGCTAGAGAAGAAGGCCGCAAAAAAGGCCGCGGGGACTCGAAAGAGTGCCCGGTGCCAGGAGGCGTCGGATCCATCATCCGACGGTTCCGAGGCGCATTCCTCCCGTGAAGACGAGGAGGAAGAAGAAGAGACCTCTCCCCCTCTAGCGGGGGGAGAGAAGAAAAGGAAGGCCACCCTCTCGGGGGAGGCCGGAGGGTCCAAGAAGGGGAAAACCCTTCCTCCGGATTGCTCCACCGACACCGACGACGGCGGAGAGGAGTGGCAGCCCAGGGCCAAGCCCCTGGCAAAATCGTAAGTCTGGATACCAGAGTAATCATAGTATTCGTTTATTGCACAGCTTTCCCTCACGTCGAATATGTTTATGCAGCCCACCCAAAGACCGGCTCAACGCGTCGTTGAGCGGCTCACTGGACTCGTCGGATGTGAACTCGCTTCCGACGGCTTCCTTCCCCCGCCCTACGGATGACACCGAAGTGTTGTCTCAACAGGTTCCAAGCCGGGAGGAGGTGGTCCTGGAGGCGCCGCAAGGCGACCTCCCGGACTCCAGGAGTAAAGGGGATGAAACCCCTTAGGGCTCCAAGTCCGGCTCTAGGGCGGACACTGCTTCGGAACCTTCAAAGGTTCCAGAGTCCGGCGGGGGACCTCCTTCCAAGAGGAGCAAGTCCACCGTGCCGGCGGCCCCTGTCCAGCCGGAGGCGCCGGACAATATGTTGGAGGCGCTCCAAGGCGCCTCCATCGACGAGGAGCACCGCACTATTATGAGTGTGGTGGTCCAGAAGGTTCAGTCCGCCAAGAGCGGACTGACTGAAGCTTATACTGGCCTTTTGATAGGCTTTGAGGTAAGTAAAGAATGTGCTAATAATAGTACCGCATAGACAGTAGGCCCTGATGCTGTGTTTGGCGTTTGGGAAGAAAAGCCGAATAGAGGATCAAATAGAATTCGCAGGAGTCTAACAAAAATGAGTCAATATGCATATGCAGGCTTGCCTGCTTGCGTTCGCCGCACTGACTGTGGAAGTGGACGTGCTAAAGCAGAACCTCGAGCGGTCCGAGGAAGACCTCGAGCATGCCAAGAAGCAGCTCAAGGACAATGAAGGTAAGAAATACCTTGTTTTTAAATATATATAAAAAGGTGCAATTGCAAAGAATGACAAGATTATCGTGGCTATTTCAGGGGCCACGTCTGAAGTGGCGACCCTTAAGCAGGCGCTGGTCGAGGCCGAGAAGAGGGCGGCCTCGGAGCGCACCGAGCGGGAGAAGTATGAGGCCGAGGTTGGCAAGGTGCGGTAAGAGCTCCAGGCTCTCATGGAAAAACATGAGAGTTTGGAGCTTGACTCGAAGACGCAAGCGTCCGAGCTCGCTGTGGCCGTCGAAAATGCCAAGTCTGCCAAGGCCGAATCCCAGAAGACCCTCCAGGAGTTGGATGAGGTGAAGAAAATAGCGGCGGGTAAGGCATTCTTTATGCAAAGCAAACACATAAACGTGAGTTACTTGTTACTTACCCAAATTCGGAGCTCTCCAGGAGCGTTCGCAGATCTTCCCCGGAGTGTATTCGATGCCGCCGCATTCTATCGAGCCGAGGAGGGCAGCTCGACGGAGAAGGTGTTCTGGTCTCAGTACGCTGAGGACGGACACCCCGTGCCCCTGAGTGACCAGCTGAAGCAACTGGTCGAGCTTCACAAGGCAGCCGAACAGGCCATGAAGGGCCTCATTGTTCGGCTGTGGCCTGGAGGGGCCCTGCCTGGGAACTATTTCGGGCTGGTGCGGCGGTTGGTGGAGGCCTGTCCGAGGCTTGAAGTCATCAAGCGCTCCGTCTGCATTGAAGGTGCCCGTAGGGCCCTTGCCCGTGCTAAGGTGCACTGGGGCAAGCTGGATGCTGAGAAGCTGGTGAAGGATGGGCCACCGCCGGGGAAAGAGCATCGCAAGCCCGAGAATTACTATAAGGATGTTCTGAAGGGTGCCCGCCTTGTGGCGGATGAATGTTCTAGGGATGTAATTTTTGAGTGAAACTTGCTCATTTTGTCCTGTGCGCTGAAAACTTGTTTATGTGCGCTAAGTAATGCTGTTGGAATTTAAAATATTGCCTTCTATGCGGCTGTTTATCAATTCTGAGAGATGGCGAGTCGTCGGCTTCTGCCCCCGTGCCGCTAGTGCTGGGGTGTTCGGGGATAAACCTGAGCACTCTTTTTCCCATGTTTGGGTCCTTCGAGGGAGGCGCTCAGCCCAACGAACAAGGCAATCAGACTATAATGCATGAACATTCTCACTTAGCCATAGAATTCTATAATTTTAAATTTTGGCGAAGCCCCTGGTATTCAGAAGACCGAGTTCGGGGCGCTATCCACGCCTTGGCCGGACAGAGCCGGCTCCTCGCCCTAAGCGACATAAGTCTTTAGGGACTCGAAAAAACCTCTCGAACAGCGACCAGCTCTCGCTTCATCATGACAGTCAGTTTTAGCTTTCTCCACTGAGGTGCTCGACCCAGCTCAACTGGGGCACAATCGCAATGGTTCTCCTAGTGATACCTTAGCCGATATAGCGGAACGTAAGGCACCAAAACATAGGAGCCGGGCAAACCCAACTATTGACCCAAGACATGATTCGGAGCCGATGCATATAATGCTATAAGTTCGGGGTGCCGCACTTGTTAAAGTGTTCGGACTTCTCACACCATATTGAGGGGTACTAAAGCCCCTGGCGTATTTTGGCCGTACCAACGTGTACGGGTGCAACATGTCGTTAAGGAACATATATAGAGAAAAAAGGTAATGCAAAAATAGACGAAAGCTATGCATTGTTTATTAAAAAGGGGTGCGATCTAGGCAGAACGATACAAGTAATGCGATAAGTAGAAGGTTGGACCAGTTAACATGTCCGCTCCAAGGGCAAGCTGCGGAATAGTATGTGGAACGGGTATACTGCTCGTGATAGAGACCACCTGGGAGTTCCGTAATGCGGTGTGGCTTGTCTGCTTCCCTTGTTCTTGCATCGTTTGTGCGGCAATTGAACTGCTGAACAGGCCTTCCGAAGGATGGAGTCCTGAAAGTAAGAGAAAATTAAAAAATCGGCAGCCCCTGGTATGGTTTAAGCCGTGTTTTGGGCGTGCCATGATGGTGCCCCTCCTCCTGTGCCCATGGTATCTCTAGAGCATAGTTATGTACGCGAAGTACTAGCGTCGCCTTTTTGCGAGGGTTGGGGTTGGGGCCGCATTGCTACGCCTGCTCGGATCGTGCCAGGCGGTCTTGTTGTAGGTTACTCCGGGCGCGCTTGACGGTGTCCGGTCGTTTAGTGGCCGGACTGGAGAACTGCCTGGAGAGGCTGCTTTGAACTTCCGCTGCAAGGGCCGTCGTGTGCTCCTCCGTTCGGAGGGAGCGTTCGGTGTTTCCATTGACCGTAATTACTCCTCGAGGGCCTGGCATCTTGAGCTTAAGGTATGCATAATGCGGTACCGCATTGAACTTAGCAAATGCGGTTCGCCCGAGCAGTGCGTGATAGCCACTGTGAAACGGGACTATGTCGAAGATTAACTCCTCGCTTCGGAAATTATCCGGAGATCCGAAGACCACTTCAAGTGTGACTGAGCCTGTACAGTTGGCCTCTACACCTGGTATTACGCCTTTAAAGGTCGTTTTGGTGGGCTTAATCCTCGAGGGATCTATGCCCATTTTCCGCACTGTATCCTGGTAAAGCAGGTTCAGGCTGCTGCCGCCGTCCATAAGGACTCTAGTGAGATGAAATCCGTCAATAATTGGGTCTACAACCAATGCGGCGAATCTGCCATGACGGATGCTAGTGGGATGGTCCCTTCGATCAAAGGTGATCGGGCAGGAGGACCATGGGTTGAACTTTGGGGCGACTGGCTCTACCGCGTATATGTCCCTTAACGCACGCTTCCGCTCCCTTTTGGGGACATGGGTTGCGTATATCATGTTCACCGTCCGCACTTGGGGGGGAAAACCCTTCTGTCCACTGTTGTTCGGCGGCCGGGGCTCCTCGTCGTTATCGCTATGCAGCCCCTTGTCTTCATTTTCGGCATTTAACTTGGCTGCCTGCTTGAACACCCAACAATCCCTATTGGTGTGATTGGCTGGCTTTTCGGGGGTGCCATGTATCTGGCACGAGCGGTCGAGTATTCGGTCCAAACTGGACGGGCCCCTAGGATTCCTTTTGAATGGCTTTTTCCGCTGACCGGATTTAGAGCCTCTGAATCTGGCATTAACTGCCGTATCCTCAGCATTGTCGTCGTTAATGCGGCGCTTCTGCTTGTTGTGACGCGACCTGCCACTACTGTCCCTGGTGTCTGAAGTACCAGGGTTCTTTGTCATATTGTTGCTACGAGCAAGCCAGCTGTCTTCTCCCTCCCAAAAGCGGGTCATGAGTGTCGTGAGTGCTGCCATAGATTTCGGCTTTTCCTGTCCAAGGTGCCAGGCCAGCCACTCGTCACAGATATTGTGTTTGAAGGCTGCTAGGGCCTCAGCATCCGGACAGTCGACTATTTGATTTTTCTTTGTTAGGAACCATGTACAGAATTGCCTGGCCGATTCCTCTGGCTGCTGGATTATGTGACTTAGGTCATCGGCGTCTGGGGGTCGCACATAAGTGCCCTGGAAATTGTCGAGGAATGCGGCTTCCAGGTCCTCCCAACAACTGATTGATCCTGTTGGCAAGCTGTTAAGCCAATGCCGAGCTGGTCCTTTAAGCTTGAGTGGGAGGTATTTGATGGCGTGGAAATCATCGCCGCAGGCCATGTGGATATGAAGGAGATAATCCTCGATCCATACCGCAGGATCTGTTGTGCCATCATATGATTCGATATTTACGGGTTTGAAACCCTCGGGGATTTGATGATCCATTATTTCGTCTGTAAAGCAGAGTGGGTGTGCGACGCCTCTGTACTGGGCTATATCGTGACGTAGCTCCAATGAGCCTTGTCTACTGTGTTCGGCCCTGCCGAATTTGTGGCCGCCGTGACGGTTACCGTCTCGAGCCGTGGGGCGCCCACGCGATCCGTAGATCGATCTTGTTTGCCTTGCCTTGTCCTCCAACATGTCTCGTAAGTCCGGCGCATATTCCTGTGCCTTGGTACGGGGTGCGGCTTGAGTGGAGGGCCGAGAGGCCTCTCTGTCGCGACCACGAGGTGGCCGGTCGGCCGCATCAAGTGCTTCCTCCTCTAATCGGGGTAGCAACCTGCGCTTTGGGTAGCTCTTGGAGGGGCGTTCGAGTTTATGCTCTTCGGCCGCAAGGACTTCAGTCCATCTGTCGACTAGCAAATCTTGATCAGCTCTAAGCTGTTACTATTTTTTCTTGAGGCTTCTTGCCGTGGCCATAAGCCTTTGAAAACACTTTTGCTCGACGGGATCCTCTGGCACGACGAATTCGTCGTCGTCGAGGCTTGCCTCGTCTTCGGAGGGAGGCATATAATTATCGTCCTCGACCTCTCTATCTTCCGCTCTCTCGTGAGGGCTGGTTTCTCCATCCTCCTGTGCTAAATCTTGCTGGAAGGGGTTTTCTTCGGCGCTTTCCGAAGTATTACTATCTCCCGTGCTGGAATCACCTTGTTTGTTTTGGCGGGATTCTGAGCGGCGCCGTTGACGCGGGCGCTTAGGCTATTTCTTGGAGGGGTCATCCTCCGCTGTTCCATCGCCATCTCCCTCTTTTGGGGTGTCCACCATGTATATGTCATATGACGAGGTGGCTTTCTAGGGCCTAGTAGGCGCTGATTCTTCATCATCTCCTTCATCGTCCGTACCCCAACCTTGCTGACCGTAGTCCGGCCAGGTCTCTCCTGGTAAAGAGAGAGACTTCAGTGACTTCAGGATATCGCCAAAAGGCGAGTGCTGAAAGATGTCCGCGACAGTGAACTCCATGATCGGCGCCCAATCGGATTCGATCGACAGGGGCGCGGGGGGCTCGGAGTCCGGAGAGGAGTCCGGCTCCTTGGAGTCACGAGTCTCGCAGAGTACGGGGCTGGTGCTTGGCTCAATCGCCATTGGGGTTGCAGCCCCCGAGGTGGCGTCCAGCCGCCCATCCTCGTTCAGCGCAGTTGGCTCCGAATTAAGGGTCGGAGCCGATGCAGGTGCGGCCTCCAGGGCACTGTTCGGCGGCAGAGCTAGATCATGCTCGTCGTGATAGTGCGGCGCGCTCGGCAGTGGCTCGAATCCGTCAAAGATCAAGTCCCCGCGGATGTCAGCCGTGTAGTTTAAACTTCCAAATCTGACCTGACGGCCAGGGGCGTAGCTTTCGATCTGCTCCAGACGGCCAAGCGAATTGGCCCGCAGTGCGAAGCCGCTGAAGACGAAGATCTGTCCGGGGAGGAAGGTCTCACCCTGGACTGCATCGCTATCGATGATCGTAGGAGCCATCGAGCCTAATGGCGACGACACAGAGGAACTCTCAATGAAAGCACCAATGTCGGTGTCAAGACCGGTGGATGTCGGGTAGGGGGTCCCGAACTGTGCGTCTAGGCCGGATGGTAATAGGAGACAAGAGACACGAAGTTTTACCCAAGTTCGGGCCCTCTCGATGGAGGTAAAACCCTATGTCCTGCTTGATTAATATTGATGATATGGGTAGTACAAGAGTAGATCTACCACGAGATCGAGGAGGCTAAACCCTAGAAGCTAGCCTATGGTATGATTGTTGATGTGTATGTTGTCCTACGGACTAAAACCCTCCGGTTTATATAGACACCGGGTAGGGTTAGGGTTACATAGAGTCGGTTACAATGGTAGGAGATCTGCATATCCATATCGCCAAGCTTGCCTTCCACGCCAAGGAAAGTCCCTCCCGGACACGGGACGAAGTCTTCAATCTTGTATCTTCATAGTCCAGGAGTCCGGCTGAAGGTATAGTCCGACCATCCGAACACCCCCTAATCCAGGACTCCCTCACCTGGCACATCGGTCTCGGGGCGTTACAATGCTCCACCACTATGTGAGGATCTCGTGCCGAGATCTAAAAAGGCACCGAAGGGAAAACGGAAGACAAAGATAAGAGGTAAAACTAAGTTGCTTCTTTGACAAATGAGTGAAACCAAAGAACCTTGAGAGGTTGAACAAATCAAAAGGAAGAATGCAACGAAGATGAACGAAGTTGAAAGCACTCCGTTAAGAAAGAGGAAAAGAAAGAACCAATTTGGGTAGCACTCCGGTTGAGAAGGGAAGCAAGACTTGATACAATGAAAAGAACTTGATCAAAGGGGCACAATACTCTGGTTAAATGGGTAAGCATGAAAAGAACATGATCTTTGACGAAACGAGATGATGGGTTGACAAGAGCAACATCACAAAGCCTCCGGATGAAAGAATCAAAGGTAGATCGTCGGAACAAAAGAACAAAGAAGAAAATAAGAAATCCTACCACAATTGAACTTGTAAAGCATCCTTGCAAGAAAGGATTGCACGGGGTTGTTGGGAAAACAACAACAAAGAGGATAAGCTTGATATGGGCTTATGGAAACCATCTCGAGATTATGAGGTGACAACCTGCCACTCGCGGAAAAAGATTGGATTGATAAGAACAAATGAGACGAGAAACTATTTCACCGGAAGGAAAGATGAAGAACTTGGATGATTTATAAGCACCATAGATAGCAACAATCCTTAGGTAAGGCTTTAGGTGAAACATGACACAAGATAACTCCAACGAAGAGATTGATGGATTTAAAATACCTCATTCTTAACAACATGTGAATCATGAAACATGAACTCAAATTATCAAGAATGACATAATACCACCTCCAATGGTACGGTAGAAAGAATTGCACTCCGGATTGCAAGATGAAGAAAAAACTTGATCTCCTCCTAAAAGAAGCTTGATGAACACTTCGAGAAGGAATTAAATCTTTGATGAAACATCATGCAGAGCCTCCGAGAAGAACTTCGGTAATAAAGCAATGATCAAGTGAAAGGAAAGAGAAGTTGAAAACACAAGGTGAAGCCTTGCGATGATTTAGATGGAACTTCACGACGAGATAAATGAGAGAGCTTGGAACTCCGGAAAAGAAAGAAGAACAACTGAAATCAAGAATTTTTGATGAACCTCCAGAATAAGTAATTGAATATACTCGATGAAACACGAATAAGAATTACATTATGCTCATCCTTCACCAATTAAATTGATGACAAACAATGGATTTGGCATACTACTTATCCTCATAAATAAAGGATTAAGATAGATATAGCGCAAACTTGAGAAGGTCTTCGACGAACCACCGGAAGGATTGAAACAACGAATGAATTGATATGATAACCGCAGGAAGAAGAATCTCTTGAAAGAACCACCGTAAGAATTGAACAAAGGAGTAGCAAAAGCACCAATCACCGGAAAGAATTGGAAAACAAATGAATATTCTTGCGGGAATTTGATACATGAGAACGAAGAGGTCACGAGCTGATTAGAGAATATTGAATGATGCACCGGTAAGATTTGGAGAATAAGAGCTGAAAGCCGAGAATGAGTAAATCTTCTGAAATGATAGCCTTCGGATAACAAACTGAGAAGACTCTTGAATTGCTTCGGATGAGTGAAAAGAATTGTCACAATGAAAACAATTATGAGAGGATGGCATCAAGCTTGAACCATGAATCTTGAAGAGAACGGATAAAATTTGGAGGAAAACTCTTCTTCGGTCTTCAAGATCTGAGAATGACATCGTGAAACACCACCATGAATTGCCGAGGCACTCCGGAATGACAATTAGAAAGGTTGAACCAACGACGAAAAGAATTTAACTGATCTTGGAGAAAGGCATTTGACTGATGATAAATCATTCTTACGTCTAACTTTGAAAAGAATTTAGGAATAGCTCCGGTGAAAATTAGAAGAGTCAGGTAAGATCCTGGGAAAAGACCTGTGGGTTAGGGCCCACTCAAAAGAAACACCATAGAACGATTACTCGAAAGAGAGATAGCACCAGTAGAATTAAAGGGCTTGAATGAGATAGCAACCTCAAAAGAGCTTGAACGAATGTAGAGTGGAAACACGAATCTTCGAGATATCTTGAGCACTCCGGATCAATCGAATAGTGAGAAGTGAATGATTACGAGGTGCACCGTCATGAGAAAGCATTTGAAACGAGGAAAGGATATGATCAACACCAAAAGCTTGAATTAAATCCATCGGAGAAGGAAAGAAAATGAAGAATGATGAACTAGTAGAGCATCTTCAAGAGAACCACCGGGTAAGAACATTGAAAGAAAAGAATGAATAGACTTCATATCCATAAAATGGATAACGAACTAAGAAATCCGAGTCCTTGAAGAAAAAAAGGGTGGGTGGGTGGGAAAACAAAGACAACTTAGGACGGAAGAAATGATCACCGTTGAAAAGAACTGATAATTGATCTTACGGATGTTGAAAAGATCGGATCCACTTGACGAGAAACCCGCCGGTAGAAAAAGGATTGACATGACAAACTCAATGATCATGAAGGATTAGTATTCCCAAAGAAATATGAGAACACCGCTTAGGAAAGGTATGGAATCAACACTTGACTTCGAAGCAACTCGAATACCACAACTCAAAACAAACAAAGGATTGGCTCGCAGAATAAGCCGGAAATACTCGCGTGATCCTAAAAAAATTTAAGTGAAAATTTGAGAAGAGAAGAGTCAAAACTCTACGTCAAGAGGCCTCACCTGAGTGACGAAGGGACTGAGGAGTAAAAAGAATTCCTAACTCTCCAATATATATAATCCTAAATGACTCAAAACATTTTTCTAGACTCAACAACGCCAACGATCCGATCAGGCAGGGGGCTCCTAAGGTCGGGGAAGGCTCTGATACCAACTTGTAATGCCCTCAATGCGGCTATATCTCCCATGTGTCGAAGCACGACTTAGAGGCATAACCGCATTGAAAGCAATGTCGCAAGTGAGGTAATCTTCACACAACCCATGTAATACATAAGGGAAAGAGATACATAGTTGGCTTACAAGCGCCACTTCACACAATACATTAATATAACATTACATCATCCAGATACACACAAGGTCCGACTACGGAACCCAAAATAAAAGAAGACTACCCCAAATGCTACACAGATCCCTGATTGACCCCAATTGGGCTCCACTACTGATCACTTGGAAATGAAACAAGACTACGAACACGATCTCCATCGAGCTCCTTGTGGGAGTCCTGGATTAGGGGGTCTCCGGATAGCCGGACTATATCCATTGGCCGGACTATTAGACTATGAAGATACATGATTGAAGACTTCGTCTCGTGTCCGGATGGGACTCTACTTGGAGTGGAAGGCAAGCTAGGCAATACGGATACACGTATCTCCTCCTTTGTAACCAACCTTGTGTAACCCTAACCTTTCCGGTGTCTATATAAACCGGAGGGTTTTAGTCCATAGGACAACATACAATCATACCATAGGCTAGCTTCTAGGGTTTAGCCTCTCTGATCTCGTGGTAGATCTACTCTTGTACTACCCATATCATCAATATTAATCAAGCAGGACGTAGGGTTTTACCTCCATCAAGAGGGCCCGAACCTGGGTAAAACATTGTGTCCCCTGCCTCCTGTTACCATTCGCCTTAGACGCACAGTTCGGGACCCCCTACCCGGGATCCACTGGTTTTGACACCGACATTGGTGCTTTCATTGAGAGTTCCTCTGTGTCGTCGCTGTTAGGCTTGATGGCTCCTACTATCATCGATGGCGATGCAGTCCAGGATGAGACTTTTCTCCTCGGACAGATTTTTGTATTCGGCGGCTTTGCACTGAGGGCCAATTCGCTTGGCCATCTGGAGCAGATTGAAAGTTACGCCCCTGTACACCATGTCAGGTTTGGAAGCTTAAGGGTATGTTTGGTTCTTGCCTATAGCTGCCCTGTCAATATTGGCTTGCCAATTTTTTGGCGTGGGATTCCGCCGCCCAGGGTTGGCCAAGGATTTGGCAAAAATCTGTGAAGGAGGGAACAAAGGATTCGTTGGCAGCCAAAATTTTGGTAACAAAGCAAACAATGTATGAGGGACTTGGCATGACCAATATTTTGGTAAGGTGGGTTGGGGACATAAACCAAACATACCCTAAACTACGCGGCCGATATCCGCGGAGACTTGATCTTCGACGGATTCGATCCTCTGCCTTGTGCGTCACACGGTCGCGATGAGTACAATTTAGCTCTACCATCAGACAGTGTTCAGGAGATCGCACCGCCAGCCGCTCCGACCCTCAATTCAAAGCTAGTTGCGCCGTCCATGGACGGGTGGATGGACCCCTCCACGGAGGCATTACCCTCAGCGGCGATCGAGCCGAACATCGACCTTACCCTTCACAAGAGCCATGTTGTTAAACAACTGGATACTTCCCCGGCCACGGACTCCGAACCGCCTGTGCCCGTTCCTATCGAATCCGGTTGGGCGCCGATCATGGAGTTTACCTCCGCGGATATATTTCAGCACTCGCCCTTCGGCGACATACTGAATTCACTAAAGTCTCTCTCCTTGTCAGGAGAGTCCTGGCCAAACTATGCCCGGCAGGATTGGGATGCGGATGACGAAGAAATTCGCTGCCCACCCACCACCCACTTAGTAGACACTGTCGATGACTTAACCGACATGCTCGACTCCGACTCCGAAGGCATCGACAGTATGGACGACGATGCAGGAGACGAACAGGAACCACTGCCCACAGGGCACTGGACGCCCACTTCACCACATGACGTATACATGGTGGACACACCAAAAGAAAACGACGACGAGGAACGGAAGGACGCAACGAAGGATTGTCCCCTCGAGAAGCAGACAAAGCGGCGGCGTAAGCGCCGCCCCAAATCCCGCCTCGGTAGAAACAACGACCATGCAGACCCAGCGTTAGAGCAGGGTGAACCATTGCCGGACAAGGGCAACACGGAGAATCAAACCGAACAACCCGACTCTGTTAAAGATAATAGTCCAGACGACATTACACCGGACAGACACCCGGAGCAACAAAATTCCCATCAAAGGATCGTTGCCACCGCGAGGAGTCTAAAAAAGCAGAAGCAAAGGCTCAAGGCTGCGCAAGATACACCCCAAATCAGATGGAGTAAAGTACTCAATACAACAGCGAAGTACGGCGGTAATCGCCCCACCAAGAGCTACCCGAAGCGGAAGTTGCTACCTGAATTCGATGAGGAGGCCTTCGATCCCCCACAACCAAAAATTAAAACAGCCATCTGGCCGGATAGACGACCTCATGGCCAACATAGAGCGGCAAACAACACCGCACATAAGCCAATACGCGATCCACGCGAGGGCTCGCATCAAAAGGACGGCGAACCCAGATCCATCTATGGACCACGCAAGCGTGCTCCAGCATGCGATGTAACACAAAAAACATCCGAACAACACGGTACACCCAGATACAGGGGTGCCGCACACCCCCTATGTTTCACCGATGAGGTGCTGGACCATGAACTTCCAGAAGGATTCAAACCCATAAATATAGAGGCATACGACGGAACAACAGACCCTGGGGTCTGGATTGAGGACTATATTCTCTATATCCATATGGCTCGAGGAGATGATCTCCACGCCATTAAGTATTTACCCCTCAAACTCAAAGGGCCAGCTCGGCACTAGCTTAAAAGCCTCCCCGAAAGCTCCATTGGAAGCTGGGAAGAGCTCGAAGACGCTTTTCGGGAAAATTTCCAAGGGACTTATGTCCGACCTCCGGACGCTGACGATTTGAGTCATATAACTCAACAGCTTGGAGAGTCAGCCCAAAAGCTTTGGAACAAGTTTCTTACTAAAAAGAACCAAATAGTCGACTGTCCGGACGCCGAAGCCTTGGCAGCTTTTAAGCATAGCATCCATGACAAATGGCTTGCCAGACACCTCGGCCAAGAAAAGTCGAGAACAATGGCAGCATTAACAAGCCTCATGACCCGCTTTTGCGTGGGTGAGGATAGCTGGCTAGCCAGATGCAGCATCAGCGACCCCAGTACACCCAAAGTTAGAGATGGAAACGGGAAATCACGGTGCAACAACGATAACAAACGCCAGAATAAAGAAGACAACACGAAGAGCATGGCAGTAAACGCCGGATTCAGAAGCTCTCGGCCAGGTCAGCAAAAGCCGCCCTCTAAAGGCGCCAGAGACGAACTATCCATCCTAAACAAAATTTTGGACCAAGTATGTCAGATCCATAGCACCCCTGGTAAACCCACTAATCATATCCATAGAGAATGTTGGGTCTTCAAGCAGTCCGGTAAGCTCAACGTCGTACATAAGGGGGAGGATACACCAAGCGAAGACGAGGATGAGCCTCTCAAGCAAGACACTAGGGAACAAAAGAAGTTTCCACCAGAAGTCAAAACAGTCAACGTGTTACACGTGATCAAGGGGAGAAATAAAGCAGCACTCCCAGAAAAATATGCCCAAGGGCCTATCACCGTGAAGTCCTGCCACTGGTCGTCTCAACCGATGACTTTCGACCATCATGATTACTCAGAAAGTATCCGGCATGCAGGATGGACTGCCCTGGTATTAGACCCAATAATTAACGGATACCACTTCACATGAGTCCTCATGGACGGTGGCAGCAGTCTAAACCTGATATACCAGGATACACTCCGCGAAATGGGGATAGACCCAACGAAAATTTGCCATAGCAACACTACCTTTAAAGGAGTAACGCCAGGCCCAGGGGCTCACTGTACGGGCTCCCTGCTACTAAAGGTTATATTCGGCTTCCCCGATAACTTCCGTAGAGAACATTTAACCTTCCACATTGCTCCGTTCCAAAGTGGCTATCAAGCACTACTTGGACGCGAAGCTTACGCTCGCTTTAATGCAATACCGCATTACGCTTCCCTCACGCTCAAGATGCCCAGTCCACGTGGCATCATTACAGTGAATGGAAATATTGAGCGATCTTTGCGCGCCGAAGAGAATGACGGCCTCACCAACAAAAGCATTTGATAGGTCGTCAAGACCACGGACATGGTTAGACGAGTCCAGCGCAGCTATATGTAATTCATACCGGATTGACGGCCACACCCCTATTTCAAATACAAGGGGCTCAATGCGCGCAGACAAGTGGCAATTTTTACTCATCTTTAATTACACATGGTTTCTTTAAAAACTACCTTTTTGCACGACAACTTTTCACCTAAGTTCCTCTCTTTTACAGATGATCATCGCGCTACACCCGTCCAGGATACGGCACAACGGAGACACAGGCGTAGACGTGTAGCAGGGACCCGCTCCAAGGATTCTTTTTAGATTAAGACCCTGCGTAAACCTTTTTTACTGTCTCTTGTTGATACACATCCCTCGAATTCTCAGTACAATTGAGAAGGATGCTGACGTCTTGGCATGTGGCCATGTCAGAATAATGCATGTACCTGGACACAAGGGGCTTCTTACAAAGGGAACTATTTAGGCCCGGTTTATACCATAAAAGACCGAATACCTTAGGGAGTGTTCGGCGTCGCGAGTTTGGCCATATATGCATCAACTCCGAATCATGTCTTTGGTCAAATGCTGGGTTTGCCCGGCTCCTGTGTTTTGGTGCCTTACATTCCGCTTTATCGGCTAAGGCAGCACCAGGAGAACTACTGTGATTGTGCCCTGGTTCATCCGGACGAGCACCTCAGTAGAGAAAGCCGAAAACTGCCTGTCATGATATAGCGCGAGACTGGTCAACCACTCGATGACCTATCGGAATGTTAGAATTCCTCCACTTTAATGAAGGGACGTTTCCCGGCCAGGCATATACGCACCCCGAGTTCGGGAGAGTCCGGAGCCACCAGGGGCTATATAGTAGCCCCACCGTCAAACTCCTATGGCTAAGTGAAAGTGTTAAAGCATCATAGTCCGGTTGCCTTGTTCTCTGCGCTATCATCTCCTTATCATGACCAAGACGTTGGGTTAAGTGTGAACACGCGTCTTTTGCGAGCACCTCCACATTATATGCGTGGGGGTTGAAGCCGACGACTCCAATCTTTTAGGTTATATACATATATACACTAGAAGAACGCCCGTGCGTTGCAACGGGGCCACATTAACTTTAAGAGTTCAATATTAATATTCTCATACATATCAATCCTTCTTCTCCTTCCGTCTGCCACCGAGACAGGGACCTAGACTTTGTGCTGCTCTTATTGATTTCAAACCCAGACGAGATGGGGTGGTGGGAGGGGGGACGAAAAAACCCAGACGAAACAAAGGAGAAGGAGAGCCTCATCAGTAGCATCATGGTGAATTTCAAACCTAGCGTTGTGCTCCGCCCAACGAACATGGACGCCGCCGCCGGCGGCCCAGTGGAGCTCGAACCCGAGAGACTCTGCTGCTTGCTGGGAGGGGTCGGGGAGGGTCGGAGCACATGAGCATTGACGTGAAGACAGAGTAGGCCAGGGAGATTACTGTGCACGCCGCACAGCGACTTGGACCTCGGAGGGCCTTAGCTCTGTCAGGAGGAGGTCCCGAGTTCCTGTCGAGGACAGCCTGACGGGGGAGACGCACGGCCGCTCGCGCTGCCCGCAACGCGACCACGCCCTGCCCTAGGGTTCTGCGACGGCGGCAGCGTCGTCCACAGCCACACCCTCTCTGAGTCCTGCCCTGAACTGGGGTTCCGAGATGGCGGCGGTGGCGGAGGTCTCTGAGGTTGGAGAGGGGCAAGATGTAGGACGGCGGAGGCTGGAGCCTGGAGCGATGGCGGCGTTTCGGGATTGCAGGCAGGGGGACGTGCGAGGTGAGTGTTTTTTTCACCGGTTTATGTTGTGTTGCCTACACGGATATATAGGAGAACAAATAGGTGGATTATAATTCCTTCCATTGTATAAGTGCTGGGAAAGGAAGCGAGGGACAAAAATCAATCGAGGGGCCTTTAAGAGTAGAGTTTAGTTAATTGGATTTTTCTTTAAAGTCTGTTATTTGTTTTCTTAAAATTTATTATATGTTTCCTAAATCAAATTGCATTGATGGGATGGATCGATTGATTTGGATAGTCTATTATTTGTTTCCTTCACATCCATTATATGTTTCCTAAAGCAAATTGCATTGATGAGATGGATCGTTTGATTTGGATGGATCGATTGATTTGTTTCCTTAAAATTGGATTTTTTTTAAGTCTGTTATTTGTTTCCTTAAAATTTATTATATGTTTCCTAAATCAAATTGCATTGATGGGATGGATCGATTGATTTAGATAGTCTATTATTTGTTTCCTTCATATACATTATATGTTTCCTAAAGCAAATTGCATTGATGAGATGGATCGTTTGATTTGGATGGATCGATTGATTTGTTTCCTTAAAATTGGATTTTTCTTTAAAGTCTGTTATTTGTTTCCTTAAAATTTATTATATGTTTCCTAAATCAAATTGCATTGATGGGAGGGTGACGCATGGAAAGTTATGATCCGTTAAGATTTTTTTCGTTGTGTGAGAGGGTGACGCGAAACTAAACCGGTGGGGTAGGGGAGGGACGAAAAAACCCAGCGAAATGAAACGGGTGGGAGGTGGGAGGAAGTACCAAAGAAGTACCAAAAAAACCGGGTGAGGTGGGACGAAAAAAAACCTGGAAGCGAGACTACCAACTGCTCCATTAGGAGTAGAGATAAACGACCGCACAGGAGGCATCATATTACTTTCAGGAAAAAGTATAAATACAGCCTTAATACATTTCATAAAAACATTGTGTTTACAATGGGAATACATGTCACTCAAACATAATATTCTTCGAGCACTGGGCCTCTATCAAACGAGCACCCTCAAGAACTTCTTCAAAAAAGTGCTCGGCAGCCACTCGGCCTATGGCCCAACCCTGCGCCGCAACGGTGGTAGCATCCATCACCGCCCAGTATGCTTTGACACGGGCAAAGTTCATCCGCGAGCCTTCTATGCACGCTGACCTCTTCATCGCATTGACGCGCGGCACCGCACCAAGGAACTGCTGCACTAAGCTAAAATAGTTGTTCGGCTCCGGCTTCTCCGGCCACAGGTGATCTACGACGGACCTCATGGCAAGTCCGGACAATCTATTAAGTTCGGCCCATTCGGCTAGCTGATCAGTCAAGGGAAGCGGACGCTCTGGAACGTTAAATTGAGACCAGAACAGCTTGTCCACTTCACGATCTGTTTGATCTCGGAAGTATTCGACCGCATCGACAGCGCTCGCCGCCAAGTCCATATATGCGTCGGCCGAACTCCACAGCCGATCCAGAGGGGCATACCGTGGATCTCCGAACTTCCTCTGCAGTAGAAAGGGCTTCCCAGTCGCAATATCCCCGGCTTCACGCAGCTCCTCCTTCTTCGCCTCGTAGCAGAGCGAGTATCTTTGGTCGCCACCGTGGCCTTTTCAAGGTCCGCTGCCTTCACTCGGTTCTCTTCTTCAAGGAACTGGCAACGATCGGAAGTGTCTTTTAATTTTACGGCCATCTTGGCCATCTCCTCTTTGCTTTCGCATTGCGCAGCCTTCTCGGCTCTTAACTCTTCGATCGCCTTCAAAGCAGCTGCATTACTAACTCTTGCTTGTTCCTTGGCTCGGGCAACTTCCGCTCGAAGGGTCTCCACGGTGGCAGCCCCGTCTGCAGTCACAACATATTAAAGATACTGGCACCATGCTGCTCTTATTATGTGACATTCACCAGAAAACATTACTTACCCTATGACTCGTCAAGCAGCCTGTTAACAAGCTCGATGTAGACGTCTGCCGCATCCAGTTGCCGCTTTAGTTCGGCAAAATCATTAGTCCGGCTAGCCACCGGAGCCTCCACCACCTGCACATAAAGGCAGTGTGGTTACTACCTGGGACTATGATCCTCTGTTCACCGCCGTTCTCGACAACAACCAGAGTCTCAGGGGCTACTATCTACACAGGGCACACCTAACATGTGCGGCACTATCAAAACGTATACATCTCACGTCCCTCAAAGACCGTCAGTAGACTCGTAAAGGCTTCATGTAATCCGCTTTCGACGGATGAAATTCTTTCCATCACCGTACCCATCAACGTATGGTGTTCTTCTGAGATGGCCGCTCGCTCCAATAGCTCCCTCAGTACGTCCGACCACATACCAGATGGTGCCGGACTCTTTTGTTTGCTCTCTTCGAGAGCCGGACGCTGGGGACTTCGGGTGACTATGGGATTATCTTCTGGCCTCACCGGATCCGGAGAGGCCCTCCGTGATGACACTTCGAGGTCACCCGCTTCTT
>NC_041388.1:82607459-82610653 GCF_002162155.2 Triticum dicoccoides
AAGATCCCCCGAAGACGAGCTCAGCTGAGAAGGGCTAAGATCCGAACTGCAAGATATATGCTTCAGTTATTTTTCTCAGAGGAAAGGTAGTATACCTTCATTATTAAAGTATTTCTTTGATCACTTACGGCTCGTTGGAGGGCTGGTCCCCGCGCGGACTCTGTACGGCAAGAGCACCCCCCGAGGCAGGACCCTCTGTTGGAGACTTCTTCTCCCGTTTGGAGGCCTCGGTTTCCAGATCCTCAAAGGCAGTCCTCTTCCTCCCCCGTAGCGAGAGAAGGTCAGAATCTTCTCTTTGGTTATCCTCCCTTATGGAGGCGCTCGTTCCCTCGGTTGGAACTGGCAGCGATGGGGGCCCGTTTTCGCCCATATTATTCCCCCCGTATCTTCCTTCGAGGGCTCCGGGCAAGGTGCGAGCTCGAGCATCTTTTCCAGTACCGAATTCTCCAAACCCTCAGGGAGGGGGGCCGAACACCGAATCATCTTCGCCTTTGTTAGCCAGTCCTGGTCAAAGGGCGACTTCTCAAAAATAACGTCATGGTAAATAAAAGACGGTGTGTTCGGCTTGAGGATTACTTACTTGTTCGGCGGTGCGGTTGCTACTCAGGCCCACGTCCTTGGTAGTGTCCGGACACTCTGTTTGAGGTCCGAAGAATGACTTGTACATCTCCTCATGCGTCAGGCCGAGGAAACTTTGGATAGCGCGCGGTCCTTCTAGGTTGAACTCCCACAAGCGAAGGGGCTGGCGTTTACAAGGCTGGACTCGACGAACCAGCATGACTTGCCTTACCATAACCAAATTAAAATCTCCCTCGAAGAGATCTTGAATGCGGCTTTGCAGTATAGGCGCGTCCTTGGCCGGACCCTAGCTCAGCCCTCTGCTAATCCATGACATCAGTTGTGGTGGGAGGCCCGAGCGGAAAGTGGGGGGAGCCACCCAATTGGCACTTCTGGGAGCTGTGATGTAAAACCACTCCCGTTGCCGTAATACGGACACCTCTGGAAAGGAACCCTTTGGCCACGGAGCTCCTGCAATCTTGCTTATTAAAGCGCCTCCGCACGCTGCGTACTGTCCCTCGATTGTCTTCGGTTTCACATCAAAGGTCTTGGGCCACAAGCCGAAGTGAGGGGTAATGCGGAGGAAAGCCTCACACACGACAATGAATGCCAAGATGTGGAGAAAGGAGTCTGGGGCTAGATCATGGAAGTCTAGCCCGTAATAGAACATCAAACCCCTTACGAAGGGATCCAGAGTGAGGCCTAGACCTCGGGGGAAGTGAGAGATGAACACAACATCCTCGTTGGGTTCAGGAGTAGGGACGACCTGCCCTCGGGCAGGTAGCCGATGCGAAACCTCGGCGGTCAGGTATCTGGCCTCCCTCAACTTCTTGATATCCTCTCCCGTAACGGAGGAGGGCATCCATCGGCCTTGAAGGCTGGATCCGGACATGATTGAAGATCCGGAGCACCTGACCTAGGCTTTGGGTGTTAGAACTCGAGGCGGGGGAAGGATTCGATTGAGCATGGGAGGGAAAAAAGTGAAAGCCTTGGCCCTCTATAAAAAGTGTGAATATCAAGCATCCTCTCCGTGGCCGTTTGGGACTTGCCTATAATCTAGGAGTCCTCGACGCGGTTGGGTTACCCACACCCGTATTGATGAGACTCCCATGATAAGGGGACACGATCTCTGCTTTGACAAGACGTGTCAAAAAACTACCTCGCATTATGTGCGGGGCTAGTTAAAAGAAACAGTTCGAATAAATCACCAGGCCGTGACATAATGTCGTGTTGCCAAAACAAGTCAGCAAATTGGATTTGTGGAAATATTATTCTCTCTACGGTGGTATGTGGAACTTATTTTACAGGGCCGGACACTATCCATATATTCAAATTCTTCTGTGGTGTATTCGGAGGAGGAACCCGCCTTGCAATGCCGAAGACAATACTGCGCGCCGGACTCATCATCATTGAAAGCCTGGTTCAGGGGCTACTGTGGGAGTCCTGGATTAGGGGGTCTCCGGACAGCCAGACTATATCCATTGGCCAGACTGTTAGACTATGAAGATACATGATTGAAGACTTCGTCTCGTGTCTGGATGGGACTCTACTTGGCGTGGAAGGCAAGCTAGGAAATACGGATACGTGTATCTCCTCCTTTGTAACCGACCTTGTGTAACCCTAACCTTTCCGGTGTCTATATAAACCAGAGGGTTTTAGTCCGTAGGACAACATACAATCACACCATAGGCTAGCTTCTAGGGTTTAGCCTCTCTGATCTCGTGGTAGATCTACTCTTGTACTACCCATATCATCAATATTAATCAAGCAGGACGTAGGGTTTTACCTCCATCAAGAGGGCCCGAACCTGGGTAAAACATCGCGTCCCCTGCCTCCAGTTACCATCCGCCTTAGACGCGCAGTTCGGGACCCCCTACCCGAGATCCGCCGGTTTTGACACCGACACCCCTCCTTGAGCTCGGTCGCATCACCTGCACGGTTCAACGGCACCTGCAAGCTGGTTTTGGAAGTATCTGTGAGTCACGGGGGCTCAGCAATCTCACACCCTCGTGATCAAGACTATTTAAGCTTATGGGAAGGGAAAAGGTATGTGGTGGAGCTGCAGCAAGCGACTAGCATATATGGTGGCTAACATACGCAAATGAGAGCGAGAAGAGAAGGCAAAAGCACGGTCGAGAAACTATGATCACGAAGTGATCCTAGAACAACCTACGTCAAGCAATACTCCAATACCGTGTTCACTTCTCGGACTACGCCGGAAAGAGACCATCACGGCAACACACGCGGTTGATGTATTTTAATTAAGTTAAGTTTCAGGTTTTCTACAACCAGACATTAACAAATTCCCATCTGCCCATAACCGTGGGCACGGCTTTCAAAAGTTCAAATCCCTGCAGGGGTGTCCCAACTTAGCCCATCACAAGCTCTCACGGTCAACGAAGGATATTCCTTCTGGCGGGAAGACCCGATCAGACTTGGAATCCCGGTTACAAGACATTTCGACAGGTAAAACAAGACCAGCAAAGCCGCCCGAATGTGCCGACAAATCCCGATAGGAGCTGCACATATCTCATTCTCAGGGCACACCGGATGAGCAATCCGTACAACTAAAACCAACCCTCAAGTTTCCCAGAGGTGGCGCTGCAAGGGGCTCTAGTTTGGACCAACACTTAGAG
>NC_041388.1:82610993-82675577 GCF_002162155.2 Triticum dicoccoides
GGGTTAACATAAAGATGACCCTTGAGCCGGCCGACTCAAGGGAAAGAAAAGACTAGGTGGCAAATGGTAAAACCAGTGTTGGGCCTTGCTGGAGGAGTTTTATTCAAGGAGAATTGTCAAGGGGTTCCCATTATAACCCAACCGCGTGAGTAACGCAAAATCCGGGAACATAACACCGATATGACGGAAACTAGGGCGACAAGAGTGGAACAAAACACCAGGCATAAGGCCGAGCCTTCCACCCTTTACCAAGTATATAGATGCATTAATTAAATAAGAGATATTGTGATATCCCAACAAATATCCATGTTCCAAACATGGAACAAGCTCCAATCTTCACCTGCAACTAACAACTCTATAAGAGGGGCTGAACAAAGTGGTAACATAGCCAAACAACGGTTTGCTAGGACAAGGTGGGTTAGATGCTTGGCTTAACAATATGGGAGGCATGATAAGCAAGTGGTAGGTATCGCAGCATAGGCATAGCAAAAGAGCGAGCATCTAGCAAGCAAAGATAGAAGTGATTTCGAGGGTATGGTCATCTTGCCTGAGATCCCGCAAGGAAGAAGAACGAGTCCATGAAGAATACAAACATATGTAGCCGAAAGGATCCTCACAAACGCGACGATATCGGAACCAACCCGAAGAAGCAACACTGGAAAGAAGCACACAACAAAGTAAACAACCAACACATGAACATGGCATGATATGCGGGATGCGGTATGCGATGCATATGCATGATTTGGAAAGGAAAAATTGAACCTAGCGTCAACTTGGAAATACAAGAGTGCCACTAGAAAGGTGAGTTGATTTCGGTTGAAATTGATATAAAGATCACCGGAATCGGATGCACGGTTTGGAAATGACAAGCAAAACAAATATGGCACCGGTCTGCGATAGTCAGCAAGTAGCCATATAAAAGCATCAAGATAAATATGCTACAGCACTCAAACATAGCAACAAAATACATGGCAGGGATCCACTCATGATGCTTGACAAAATATGAACACTGAGCTACGGCTAATTCACTCATTAACAGGTTCAAACAAGCATGGCAAAAGTGCAAACGATAACCGGTTTCAGACTTAGTGGAATTAACAGCATATCAGGAATTTATCATCAGGAAGCAAACTTTAGAGCATGAACACTACATGCTATAGGAATATATCATGGCAAATAAAGGCATGGCATGAAGCTACTCAAAGCATATAACAAAAGTCCCTTAGTGACCTTGAGCCAAAAGGGATCAGAAAATACATTTGCAAGCATGTGAACATAGCAAAAACATAAACAGATTCAGACTTGGTGAAAAACTGGAGCATGCAAACAGATTAACAAGTAGGCATGTTTACGAGCTCGATGCACTCACTACAGAGCATGAAATGACAAACTAAGCATACACCCATCAAGAAGACATGTCATAGAAGCTAGACATGGCAAGAACAACATCATAGCATGCACGGATCAATAGCAACATCCTCGGCAAAATCGCTAAACATGTCAACAATCTGCCAGGAACATTTTATAGCAAAAGTAGAGCTCGATTGACTCAAGCTAGGGTGCTCCATAATTTCCAACAAAGACAAGGATGGATAGATCACAACATTATCTACAAAACATCCTTACTGATCATCCTCAAAAGAGGCACGGATCACTAGTAAACAACATGAACATATGGCATAAAAACTATAACAGGACAAGGACTTAGTGAAATTCTAAGTCCCTGAAATCAACATCATTGAGTAAGCTACTTTGCATGCTTGTGCTAGTCACCACAAAGATCACAAAAATACATAGCATACACCCCTGTAAAGATGGCATGGCATACATCAAAACACATGTAGAGCTCAGGATCATAGCATGCACACATTAATGATAGCAAAAATGACAAAAGGCCATTTGCTGAAATAGATCTGACATAATCCTCACATAGCCCTCTTCCAAGAGCATTTCGGGCATCAAGGTGAGCTCAAATGAGAATGATGCAATGAGATGAAATGATGTAATCGTCGAGATGAACATTTGGATATGCTACACGCATGAATCGGAGCTACGGATGTAGAGTTATGATGCGTCAAAGATAGCATAAAAACTAGGGTTCAGGGGAAATTAGGTCAACCTCACGATCCAGATCCGGATCCAGATCGTGCACGGAAACCAAGGATCGCCGGAGGGAGCTACTATTTGCTGGAGCGTCGCCGGAGTCGAGGAGGAGGGAGGAGAGGTCGCCGGCCTTGCCTCCGGTGGCCGGAGATGGAGGAGGGTGGCTCACGCGACGAGGGGGCGACGAGGGACTCGGCTGCCGGCGTCGGGCGGCGAGGTTGCCGCGGTGGAGCGGCGAGGTCGCCGCGCCGGCGAGGTCGGTGGCGGTGGGCGGCGGCCGGCGAGATGGGCGGCGTGGTGGTGGATGGTGGCGCGGGGCGCCTCTGGCCCGATCGGGCGGTGGGGAAGGCCAGCCACGGGCCCCGCGGGCCGGCGGCGGCGGGAGGCGGCGAAGTGGGCTCGGGCGCCATGTGGCGGCGTTCGGTTGGTCAGTGGCGGCGGGCGGACGCGTCCGGTTGCGGCCTGACATGTTCGAGGGTGGCGGAGCTGATTTTTTTAGGGTTGGGGGGAGATTGATCCAGAATTTTTGGAGGAGGGGCTTTATATAGAGGTAGAGGGAGCTAGGTAGCTCCAAATGAGGTGCGGTTTGCGGCCACGTGATCGTGATCGAACCGTTGGAGTATCAAAGGAAGTTCAAATGGTACGAAACTGGACAGGCGGTCTACTGGTAGTAAACCAAGGCCGCATGACAAGCCTCGGTCCAATCCGAAAACGTTTAACACCCGCACACGAAAAGAGGTAGAAAGGGACACCGGATGACATAGGAGCGCCGGAATGCAAAACGGACAACGGGGAAAATGCTCGGATGCATGAGACGAACATGTATGCAAATGCAATGCACATGATGACATGATATGAGATGCATGACACGCAAGCAAAGACAAGGAAACAACAGCGAATAACTGGAGGACACCTGGCACATCGGTCTCGGGGCATTACACAAGTCCCATGTCACTGCAACATGCACCATGGCACTTGAGGGCTAATGCAAAGTCATTTTTTGCTCACCTTATTGAAGACCCGACTCATCACATGATAATGAGCCGGCCCTTGGGGGCTATCAATTGCTCCTATTAAAAATTCAAGGTACACAAGCCTTATTCTGTTATATTGAAGGGTCCACTGCTCAGTTGGTAAAGCACAAAGCTCTTAACCTTGTGGATGTGGGTTCAAGCCCCATGATGGGGGCTACACGTTGCTGTTCGCATCTACATGATCATATCTATACAAGTCCCTGCTCCTTATTGCATAATGACCCGGCCCTTAGGGGCTATGTTGGTTGAAGTTTTCATGAGTGTAAGGCAATTACAAGTCCCAGGCTGCTGCAAGCATGACAACCCGACACTTGGGGGCTACATATATGAAATGTTCAGTTTTTTACTAGCGACTGAGATGAACAACACAGATTTCTTCAAAGTGGTTATTTATATTGAAGTATGTCTTAAGTCATCACTTTGCTCTGATCAAGACTTGGGGGCTACAGGTAACACGTATATAAGGGAAAAATATTTTCAAATTCTTAGTTTTGAGCAAACGAGAGTGACCCTGTGTCACCAATCATTATGACCCGGTGTCTGCAACAATCATAACCCTGCGTCATCAACAATCATGAACCGGCGTTAGCAACAATCATGACCCGGAATTATCAGTTTTTATAACCCGACAATGTTGGTAATCATAAACCAGCAAGTTCTACATCTTCAAGCCAGCTGAATATCAGTTGAATATTTGAAGACCAATATTTTTGTCAAGTCAGGGCATGGAAGCGGACTCAAGTGGATTATTCTTCACACTATTTCTCTGTGAGGAACCAACGTCAGCAAATTGAGTATGAAGCTGGCTTATTGACCCGGATTTTCTAGAAGAAGGAAATGACAATTGGACTTAAGGATGATCAGGTCTCGGCTCAGGAGAATATTTAACCCGGAGCACAACCTGTCCAATTTGTTCTTGAGTTATTTTGTAGGATCAGTTTAACATGGATAAATCCAAATTAAACCGGGGTCTAATGTCGGGGATATACCCTGCGGTGTAACCTGCCGGATGTATGACCTGGCTAGAGCATGGCGACTTACTGGTGACCCGACCGGAGCTTGGGATTCACTGGTAACCCGCCTGATCTTGGTGACTCATTAGTAACCCAGCGGGCGGGTCAGACGGACGACAAGGATCAAGGCCCAGTAGGCCAGTTCGTATGATGGTGGACCGGCTTAAGAGGAAAGGCATAAGGAATATTCTCCTATAAAGAAAGAAATACTAGGACTCCACTTGCAATAGAGTAATCCTAATCCTACTAGGACTAGTCATGCAACCCGCCCCTTCAACATATATAAGGAGGGGCAGGGCACTCCAAGAGGAGAGGAATAATCTTAAGGCTAGACATAACTAGAAGAGCCGGTTTACGACGACTCCCTCGTGATGATAATGAGACCTAGCCACAAACAACATGTAACACCCCGGATATGATTTTCCCAATATGTAATCCAACTCTTGCCGTTTCCGGCGTTAAGTTATTTTATTTTCTCGGGTTCGGGTTTTTGTCTCCGTGTGTTGTTATCGTTGTCATGCATCTCATATCATGTCATCATGTGCATTGCATTTGCATACGTGTTCATCTCATGCATTCGAGCTTTTTCCCTGTTGCCCGTTTTGCATTCCGGCACTCTGTTCTCCTCCGGTGGTCATTTCTACCTTTCTTTTGTGTGCGGGGATAAAACATTTCCGGATTGGACCGAGACTTGACAAGCGGCCTTGGTTTACTATCGGTAGACCGCCTGTCAAGTTTCGTACCATTTGGACTTCGTTTGATGATCCAACGGTTAACCGAGGGACCGAAAAGGCCTCGTGTGTGTTGCAGCCCAACACCCCTCCAAGTTGGCCCAAAATCCACCAAAACCCTCTCCATCATCTAGAGCGTTCGATCACGATCGCGTGGCGAAAACCGCACCTCATTTGGACTCTCCTAGCTCCCTTTATGTCCATATATAGACCCCTCCTAAAAATTCGCGGTTCCACTCTCCCCCTAACCCTAGATCCATCCTCTGCCGCTGCCGGACATGTCCGGCCCCCTCCGGACAAACCGCCACCGCCAACCGGGGCGCGCCACGTGGCGCGGGCGCCCCACATCGCCGCCGACTCCCCGCGGGCCCGCTCGGCCCGTGGTCGGTCCCCGCGGCCCGGGATCCGCCGCTGCCGCCGAGGCTTCATCTCCCTCCGCCCCACCGCCTCCGGAAGTCCGACGCCGGCGCCGCCACCTCGCCATCGAAGACCCCGGCCGCCGCGCCGCCGCAAGCCCTCGCCGGCCGCCGCCTCCTCCCGGCGCCCCGCGCCTCGTCTCCGGCCAGATCCGGCCGCGGGAGGGCCGGATCCGGCGACCCCGACCTCACCGGCCGCGGTCTTCGTCATCTCCGGCAAGATCCACCACCGCCTCGTTTTGCGTGCCCGGGTCAACCTAATCCGCGAGGTGGAATTTTCTTCTAAGTCCCCGATTCCCAGATCCATATGCCCATGTTCATCATGTCGTAATTTTGCACCCGTAACTCCGTTTTGGGCATATAGCATATCAAAATGTTCGTCTCAGAGAGCACATTATTTCATCTCATTGCATCATTTTCATTTGAGTTCATCTCGATGACCTAAATGCTGTTGGAAGAGTGCTATTTGAGATAATTGTCAGATCTGCTGCTCCAATTAGATATTTGTCATTTTTGCTATGATTATTGTGTGCATGATATGCCACTGAGCTCTACATGTGTTTTGTTATATGTTTTGCCATCTATCCAGGGGTGGTGCAACCCATGTATTTTTGTGATGTGTGTGGTGACTAGCACAAGCTTGCAAAGTGGAGCATTCGTTAATGCTGATTTCAGGGACTTAGCATTTCCACTAAGTCCTTGGTCTGTTTATCTCATTATGCCATATGTTCATGTTGTTTCCTAGTGATCTGTGCCTCTTTTGAGGATGATCAGTAAGGATGTTTTGTTAATCTTGTAGTTCTCTATCCATCCATGTCTTTGTTTGCAATTATGGAGCACCCTAGCTTGAGTCAATCGAGATCTACTTTTGTCATTTCGTGAATCTGGGCAGATTGTCTACTTGTTAGCAATTTTGTCGAGGGTGTTGTAGTTCATCCGTGAATGCTATGTTATTGTTCTTGCCATGTCTAGCTTTTATAATATGTATTATTGATGAGTGTATGCTTAGATTGTCATGACTTGCTCTGTAGTGAGTGCATCGAGCTCATAAACATGCCTACTTGATATCTGTTTCAGCATGATCCAGTTTTCACTAAGTCTGAGAACTGATTATGTTTTTGCCATGTTCACATGCTTGCAAATGTATTTTCTGATCCCTTTTCGATCAAGGTCACTAAGGGACTTTTGTTAAGATCTTTGACTAGCTTCATGCCATGCTTTACTTTGCCATGTTTAGGTCCTTTAGCATATAGTTTTCATGCTCCAAAGTGTGCTATCTGATCTGAAATTCTAGACAAGTGTTAATTTCACTAAGTCTGAAATCTGTTTACCAAATGCATTTTTGCCATGTTTGTTTGAACCTGTTAATGGATGAATTGGCCATAGCTCAGTGCTATTCTTTTGTTAAGCATCATGAATGGATCCCTGCCATGTATTTTGTTGCCATGTTTGGGTGCTGTAGCATGTTCTTCTTGTTGCATATAATTGGCTACTTGCTGTAAATCGCAGACCGGTGCCATATTTGAATTGCTTGCCATTTCCAAACCGTAACTCCGATTCCGGTGTTCTTTATATCATTTTCAAGCGTTTTTATCTCACCTTTCCAGTAGAACACTTGGATTTCCAAGTTGAGGCCAGGTTCTTTCTTTCCTTGTCAAATCATGCATATGCATCACATCATCCCGCATAGCATACCATCTTTGCATAATGTTGTTTGAGTTTGCACGTGGTTGATTGTGTCCTTGTTGCTTGTTTGTCGTGTTTGGGTAGAGCCGGGAGACGAGTTCGCTAACGAGGAGCCCGTTGAGTTTGCTTTCGAGGATCCAGTCAACTCTGACAACTTTGCAAGCAAGATGATCATACCCTCGAAATCACTACTATCTTTGCTTTGCTAGATGCTCGCTCTTTTGCTATGCCTATGCTATGATGCCTACCACTTGCTTTTCATGCCTCCTAAATTGCCATGTCAAACCTATAACCCACCATGTCCTAGCAAACCATTGATTGGCTATGTTACCGCTTTGCTCAGCCCCTCTTATAGTGTTGCTAGTTGCAGGTGAAGATTGGAGACCGTTCCTTGTTGGAACATTATTTACTTGTTGGGATATCATTATATTATCTTGTTATCTTAATGCATCTATATACTTGGTAAAGGGTGGAAGGCTCGGCCTCTCGCCTAGTGTTTTGTTCCACTCTTGCCGCCTTAGCTTCCGTCATATCAGTGTTATGTTCCCGGATTTTTGCGTTCCTTACGCGGTTGGGTGATAATGGGAACCCCTTGATAGTTCACCTTGATTAAAGCTTTTCCAGCAATGCCCAACCTTGGTTTTACCATTTGCCACCTAGCCTCTTTTTCCCTTGGGTTTCCGGAGCCCGAGGGTCATCTTATTTTAAACCCCCCCGGGCCAGTGCTCCTCTGAGTGTTGGTCCAAACAGAGCCACTTGCAGCGCCACCTCGGGGCAACTCGAGGGTTGGTTTTAGTTGTACGTAGTGTTCATCTGTGTGTGCCCTAAGAACGAGATATGTGCAGCTCCTATCAGGATTTGTCGGCACATTCGGGCGGTGTTGCTAGATTTGTTTTAACTTGTCGAAGTGTTTTGTAGAACCGGGATACCGAGTCTGATCAGAATGTCTCGGGAGAAGGTCTATTCCTTCGTTGACCGTGAGAGCTTGTCATGGGCTAAGTTGGGACTCCCCTGCAGGGATTTGAACTTTCGAAAGCCGTGCCCGCGGTTATGGGCAGATGGGAATTTGTTAATGTCCGGTTGTAGATAACTTGAACCTTAACTTAATTAAAATGAATCAACATTGTGAGTTACCGTGATGGTCTCTTCTCGGCGGAGTCCGGGAAGTGAACACGGTGTTGGAGTAATGCTTGCCGCAGGTTGCCCTCTAGTTACTCATTCGCGCTTTGCCTCCTCTTCTCGCTCTCTTTTGCGAACTGGTTAGCCACCATATATGCTAGTCGCTTGCTGCAGCTCCACATATTTACCTTGCCTTACCTATGAGCTTAAATAGTCTTGATCGCGAGGGTGCGAGATTGCTGAGTCCTTGTGGCTCACAGATTACTTCCAAACCAGATGCAGGGCCTGATGATTCCGTTCCAGATGACGCGCTTGAGCTCAAGTGGGAGTTCGACGAGGACTCGCGCCGATACTACGAGTCTTTCCCTGATGATCAGTAGTGGTGCCCAGTTGGGGTGATCGGGACCGTGTCGCATGTTGGGTTTATCTTTTATTTTGGCGCCGTAGTCGGGCCATGAGTGTTTGAATTGTTGTAATGCTATTTATGTACTTTGATTGACGTGGCGAGTGTAAGCCAACTATGTACCTCCCCTTTTGTTATCTATATTACATGGGATGTTGTGAAGATTGCCTAACTTGCGACATTGCTTTCAATGCGGTTATGCCTCTATGTCGTGCCTCAACACGTGGGAGCTATAGCCACATCGAGGGCATTACACAACATGTAGGGTTGTTACCGGATGATGTTTCCCGGGGCCCGAAGTTGTCTAAACCCTTGTCTTGTGTTGCATCTCTCGATTCTGCTCAAGCCCTCTCAAGCTACCACATAGATGCGTTGGCCTCACGACTAAGTCCTCACACTAGGACCTCTGTCGTGACAAATCCATGACAGTTATCGAGGTGATAAAAGAGTTCGTTGTAAAGAGTTACGGTGATGCAAGCTTTTACACCTATCCAGATGACTCTGAGTCTCAATCTGGATACATATTGAAAGTGGGAGCAATTAGCTAGAGTAGCTCCATGCAGAGCATTGTAGACATTGAAAATTTGCAAAATACATATGACTCTGAATGTGACAGACCCGTTGACTAAACTTCTCTCACAAGCAAAACATGATCACACCTTAGTCACGTAGCAATGTGAACTAGATTATTAACTCTAGTAAACCCTTTGGGTGTTAGTCACATGGCGACGTGAACTAATCACATAAAGATGTGAACTATTGGTGTTAAATCACATGACGATGTGAACTAGATTATTGACTCTAGTGCAAGTGGGAGATTGAAGGAAATATGCCCTAGAGGCAATAATAAAGTTGTTATTTACATTTCCCTATATCATGATAAATGTTTATTATTCATGCTAGAATTGTATTAACCGGAAACTTAGTACATGTGTGAATACATAGACAAAACAGAGTGTCCCTAGTATGCCTCTACTTGACTAGCTCGTTAATCAAAGATGGTTAAGTTTCCTAACCATAGACATGTGTTGTCATTTTGATGAATGGGATCACATCATTAAAGAATGATGTGATGGACAAGACCCATCCGTTAGCTTAGCATAATGATCGTTAAGTTTTATTGCTATTGCTTTCTTCATGACTTATACATATTCCTTCGACTATGAGATTATGCAATTCCCGAATACCGGAGGAACACCTTATGTGCTGTCAAACATCACAATGTAACTGGGTGATTATAAAGATGCTCTACAGGTGTCTCTGAAGGTGTTTGTTGGGTTGGCATAGATCAAGATTAAGATTTGTCACTCCGTGTATCGGAGAGGTATCTCTGGGCCCTATCGGTAATGCACATCACTGTAAGCCTTGCAAGCAATGTGACTAATGAGTTAGTTACAGGTTGATGCATTACGGAATGAGTAAAGAGACTTGCCGGTAACGAGATTGAACTAGGTATGATGATACCGACGATCGAATATCGGGCAAGTAACATACCGATGACAAAGGGAATGACGTATGTTGTTATGCGGTTTGACCGATAAAGATCTTCGTAGAATATGTAGGAGCCAACATGAGCATCCAGGTTCCGCTATTGGTTATTGATCAGAGATGTGTCTCGTTCATGTCTACATAGTTCTCAAACCCGTAGGGTCTGCACGCTTAACGTTTGATGACGATTTGTATTATGAGTTATGTAATTTGATGACCGAAGTTTGTTTGGAGTCCCGGATGAGATCACGGACATGACAAGGAGTCTCGAAATGGTCGAGAGGTAAAGATACATATATTGGAAGGTTGTATTTGGACATCGGAATGGTTCCGAGTAGTTCAGGCATTTTTCCGGAGTACCGTGAGGTTACCAGAACCCCCCGGGGAAGTTAACGGGCCTTAGTGGGCTTTAGTGGATAGAGGGAAGAAGGGCCACGAGGTGGCACGCGCCTCCCCGCTTCCCAAACCGAATTGGACAAGGGGTGGGGAAGCGGCCCTCTCCTTCCTTTCCCTCCGATGGAAGAAAGGAAAGGGGGGGGGTCCTACTTGGACTAGGAGTCCAAGTAGGACTCCCTATCGGTTCAATATCTGGCGTATCTCGTAGTAGGGGTCCTAAGCTAGGCGTCTTGGAGCGATGGTAACATGGACACAGGATTTTACCCAGGTTCGGGCCCTCTTGATGGAGGTAAAACCCCACGTACTGCTTTTGATTGTATTCATATGGGGTGTAGTACAAAGTACATGTATCTACCACGAGGTTGTAGTAATGAATATGAGATTGTCTATTGACTAGCTTGGCCTCGATTTATATATGCGTCGTAGGCCTAGGGTTTAGAGGAGTCCTTGTCTTGGGCGCCAAGTCTTGTGGGATCCTCCTTGTATGCGGCATGGCCTGTCTGGACTGGCCTAATAGTGAACCGCCATGGGGGTCCTCTGCCCGATCCAGCTGGTCGGGAGACGACGTGGTGAGTACCCCCTAGTCTAGGACACTGTCAGTAGCCCCCTGAACCGGTCTTCAAGTTGGGTACGCTCCTCGATTCTTCTGAAGTGTTCCTCATCTTCGGCCCTCGGTCTTGAAAACTGGTTCAACAAATCTTCTCATCTTCGATCTTGAGTATCGCCGAAGTAAATCCGAAGAGTTTACACGTCGGGTATCCGAGGAGCTCCTTTAAGTTATCAGCCTTTATCAATGCCTTGTTATTTTTACGCCCACCTCGGGTTCAAAGTTGTTCCCGTGTAGCGGTGTCCTCCCGCGTCCGAGCTCCAACTCCGGACTATATTCGAGGTATCTTTTGCAGCCGAGCACCAACACCGGACTGTATCCGAGCTCGAACGCCGGACTTTATCCGAGCTCCAATGTCAGACTTTATCTGAGCTCCAATGCCGGACTGTATCCGAGCTCCAACGCCGGACTTTATTTGAGGTGTCATAGATCACCTTGGTTCAGAAAAGTTGAAGGAGCTTAGCCGAGCTTAATGCTAGAAATGCCCTCTATGGAGCCAGCCACTGGCGCCCGAGCTTTATGCCGGACTGCTTCCGAGGTGGTGCACCACCCTGACTGCGGGCTGATTTTTTGATTGGTGCAATTTATTCCCTGCCGAGATATATAGCCAGTAGCCCTCAAGGTATGTGTGTCGGTCTAAAACCCGAGATGCACCTGAAGGATGACATAAGACTGCAGATCCCAGTAGCCCCTGAGACTCAGGTTGATTCGCAAAATTGGCCTAAGGATCAAGTCCTAGCTTGGCAGAATACTTCGGGGCACAAAAAGCGGCGTGCTTAGTCCTCGAGACTCAGTTTGGGTGCGGCCGACCAACCTGAGGATCATAATCTCCTCAGAAACTGTATTGCACTTAAATTTTTCTGCATTGAATAGGCAATGTAGTAGCCCGCGAGACACTGGTCGGGTGGCAACACTAGATCAAGGGATCGATGTGCCCCTTTAATATTAGTAAATGATAAGCCCGAAGCCCAGTAGCCCCCGAGCCTTAATGCGGGCATGGGTGGCCAAATTAAGGATCGATATCCAAAGTAAAATCACAAATTATGTGTAATGATTTTATGTATTCAAGTACTTTACATCACTAATGCTCGGATCCGCTTTGTACAAAACTTTGTTGACCGACCATCGGCTTCCACCTCCTCGGCCAGTAGCCGAGGAGTGTTTGTCCTACTTTATAAAGCCTTTATGAGGGCAAAGATTTACGACAAACAAGGCGATCCATCCATACGATTTTATAAACAAAGGTACGCAGAGAGATATGTTATATTATTGTTTAACACAAAATATGTCTTCCAAAGAAAATAGTCCCGCTATCGTTTCCTTTCTTTGGGTTGTCATGCTAAGCATGATCATGAAACCTCACCTCTGACCAATGCAGATATTGAGGATTTAGTTTGGGGAAAGTTCCCGAATTATGTGGTCTTTAGCGAACCTAAATTTTCACTTCTGTCGTTGTCGACCAATTATATCCTTTAAGATCGCTAGCTTTCGGCTTCACCCAGTCTGAGGTACTACCTCGGATGACCCGGTAGTAACAATCACAGAGGTGCCCCCTTTACCGTCTGGCCGAACAATCGGGAACGTAGGGGTAAGCACAAGAGCCAGGCAACCCAGCTTGGCCAAAATCTTAAGTCAAATTGATGCATATTTATGGCTTTATAATGATGATTACCGAAGGCAGCCCTTGTATATTAACTACAAATGACGATGATATGTTTATTTTGACTCCGTTGCGATCGTTTATCAGTTGAAAGTGGCCCATCGTCGGCTTCTACCCCTTTGTAGATACTATGCAGGGTGTCTCCGCAATAACAAGATAACCCTTAGCCGACATCTCGGTGCCCGAAGGCAGTTGTGTTAGCAGAAACGAGGCAATCAGATATGCGGGCTTTATAACTTTCACTTAGTCATAGGAGCTTTAAACTGGGGAAGCTAGCCACGAGCCCCCGGTAGTGTTCAGCGACAGCCGAGGTCAAGCCGTAAACACTTCAGCCAATGTTATGAACGGCCCATCATTTAACATAGTCGTCGGATCACTGACCAGTTTACGCTTATTGTGATAGTCAGTTTTCGGCTTTTTCCACTGAGGTGCTTAACCATGTGAGCAGGAAGCACAATCGCAGTGGTTGTCCCTTTGCACACTTGGCCAAACAAAGCGGAACGTAGGAGGCAAGCACAGGAGCCGGGCAACCCAACTATTTGACCGAAGACACAATTTAAAACCAATGCATATATAGCAATATCCGAGAATGTTTTTGCCGAACCTCTAAAGGTGTCCAGCGTTGCACTGCGAGACTTATGCTGGAAACACACAAATATTTTAAAAGTGCCATAAGCTTGGAAAACCAAAAAACGTCAGTAAAAACTTGACGTCCGAACAAGATCAAGTGTTCGGTGCCAATCCGAAAATTGGAAAAAATTGTGCTTCTGTCGTGCTTTAACATGACACATCCGATCTCAAGACTTCACGCGGGCCAGCCTACGGCTTCAAGCTCCTTATCCCAAAGGCGTAGTACTTCTCCTAGGTCAGTTTAGCAAACTAAACTCGATCGGCTTTTAGAGAGAAGACAAGCTATCCGGCTATTGACCATACACTCAAGTCTAAAAAGGAGCGGTAGAAAAAGACTTTGCAAATACCAAGAAGAAAACACACATTATAAAAATGGCTCATGTAATTTTAAGAGCCCCCAAGTGATTTGGGTAAAAGAATTTTATGTATAATGATTGTATGTACCGAAGTACTTATATCATATCTGTGTTCACCCGAACTTTAAACGCGTCTTAACCGACCATCTGCTTCTCCCTCTCCGGTCAAGGGCCGAAAAGGGTTATGTACTCCACCATTTGAGAATATCGATGATGTTTCCGATAGCCAGGGCAATCAGGCCATAAGGCTGTAACAGACAAAGCGCGCTCATGAAACTTATGCTATATTACCGACGAAATGTAAGAAGCATCTTCGAAGAAAATAGTACCCCCACCGATACCTTTCTTCGGTTGCTCATTGTTACTATGAGACTTGTGCAATAGATTTTTTTTACTCATGAGTTCCGTTGTGTGCCGACCATGATTGAAAACAATAGGAGCGCTAGCTTTCGGCTTCACTCAGTTTGAGGTACTAACTCGGATGACCCGGTAGTAACAATCACAGAGGTGCTCCCTTTACTCCCTAGTCGAACAATTGGGAACGTAGGGGTAAACATAGGACCAAGGCAACCTAGCTTGCAGAACACTTAAGTCAACATGGTGCATATTGTGGCGTAATACACGAACAAGGAACGAAGCCATACAAGTATAATCATATGCAAGAGGAAAGACTTCATAAAGGAAGCCCCCAAGTAAACGGGGTATTTGAATTTGTGTGTCACAAACAAAGTTTTGACAAGGACGTTTTCCATAAACAACTTTTTGCCAGAAAAAGTATAATGCTTGGTCGAACCGAACAAAATTTAAAACTTAAAGTTTTTTGAGCATGAAAGCGACTTAGCTGGTCAATGTGTTCGGCATTGATGACGCGGTCCGAGCTTGATGTGGGACAAGGTTCCAGCCCCCAAGCCAGTCCCGGGGTGATGGAGCGAAGATCTCGGCACTCCAAAGTGACGACGTAGCACGGCCGATGTGGCGATGCAAAGCCCCCAATCCAGCCGAGCTGATGAGACTAGTCGGCTAGGTGAGGGCACATCTTGGCTGATGGAGGGGGCGACAGCGTCGGCTCACCAAGGTGGCGCAGACAAAGTAGATTTCCTGCTCACATGTAAATAGTGCAGACCAAAAATAATAACAATTAAAAAATTGCATAAAATATTTATGCGAAGTTGATAGTTCGAGGAGTATAGCCTGGGCGCCGAGGACAATGCCGACGCGGGTTATTGACGCCACGGTGAGGGCATGACAAAGTCTGAATTCGCAGGGCGGTCCGAGTTCCAGATGCGGCGTTCATCGGACTGCGGACGAGAAACTGACCGAACCATCTCTTGCTCGTTGTTAATGCGGCCACCATTTAACACACATTTAGTAATAGTACTAGTACCAGCGTAGCACGTGAGAAGTGCAAGAAAGACCATGATTAGCGAAAAGCAAAGACCGCCTTTAATTGAATAACAAAGAACATAAAGAAGGATTGGGTCTCCCTGTATGCCGCGGAGCGATCCGAATTCAGCCCGTGTCTGCTGCTCTAGCTTGTTGCTACGCACGCATGTTTGGTTGGAACACGGCTGTTGAGGATCTCCCGTAATGTGCAACACGTCCTCAGAAGTCACGCCAGTTGCTAGTCCATCATAGTGGACCTCGGATCCTATGTGTAACCAGGCGGCACACACGGTCACCGCCGCTGAAATTTTCTTGATAAACAGAATAGCACAACCCGGAGACCGTGATTTGCGAAAAAGATAATTTATGTAAAATAGCTAACTGTTTGATCCTAATGACTATAGCAGACTAGAGTTGTAGCAAATCAAAGAAAATAAAAGAAAAAGTGATCCACGTTGCACAAGTGCTAGATCGCTTTGATCTTTCCAAGAAGTAGTACTGGTAGTACTCACCAATACGTGGAGTGGTGTACTAGTAGTTAAATTACTAGTAGAATTCACTAGGTGGGCACAAGTACTATGCTACAGATAGCACTCAATCACGTTGGCAGTACTTTTTGGTCTACGCTCTCTCTAGAAAAAGTAATGGAGGAACGGCGGCCCGCTAGAGCTTGGATAATAAATAATAGTATAAGGAGGGAAAGGAACAAATCACCCTCACGTGTGCTGCCGCCGAGATGAATTCTGATCGGCCTGCACTTCTTCTTGGTTGGATCGCCACCGACCAGTCTTGTTCCTTTAACTTTTTTGCCTTGACCAACCCAGTGAACCCTCAATTCTGGGTTGCGCGTACTTCTTCGGAAATTTTCACGGTGCACAGGGTACGCGTATTTGCGAGTTGGTTGTGCTCGTAATAGTCACATCAGAGTCCAGGTCCGATGTACTATGAGGCGACAGTGCGACCGCCGTCGTTAAAATCTTCTAGATCATGAATCCCGATCTAACTGATTATCCCATCGATCCGTGACGATCACCTAGCAGGCTCTCAATGAAAGCACCAATGCCGGTTCAATATCCGGCGTATCTCGTATTAGGGGTCCTAAGCTAGGCATCTCGGAGCGATGGTAACATGGACACGTGATTTTACCCAGGTTCGGGCCCTCTTGATGGAGGTAAAACCCTATGTCCTACTTTTGATTGTATTCATATGGGGTGTAGTACAGAGTACATGTATCTACCACGAGGTTGTAGTAATGAATATGAGATTGTCTATTGACTAGCATGGCCTTGGTTTATATATGCACCGTAGGCCTAGGGTTTAGAGGAGTCCTTGTCTTGGGCGCCAAGTCTTGTGGGATCCTCCTTGTATGCGGCATGGCCTATTCGAACTGGCCCAATAGTGAACCGCCATGGGGGTCCTCGGCCCGATCTAGCTGGTCGGGAAACGACGTGGTGAGTACCCCCTAGTCCAGGACAACGTCACTCCCCCCTGGCGCCCCTCTTGGCCAGCCTCCTCTCTCCCGGTAACTTCATCATCGTAGTGCTTAGGTGAAGCCCTACGCCGGTAACTTCATCATCACCTCGGTCATATCGTCGTAGTGCTTAGGTGAAGCCCTGCGTCGGTAACTTCATCATCACCATCGTCATGTCGTGGTGCTGACGGAACTCTCCCTCGTCCTCAACTGGATTAAGAGCTCGAGGGACGTCATCGTGCTGAACGTGTGCTGAACATGGAGGTGCCATATGTTCGGTACTTGGATCAGTTGGATAGTGAAGACGTTCGACTACATCAACTGCGTTACTAAACGCTTCCGCTTTCGGTCTACAAGGGTACATGGACACACTCTCCCTCTCATTGCTATGCATCTGCTAGTTAGATCTTGCATGATTGTAGGATTTTTTTTCGAATTACTACGTTCCCCAACAGGATCTTCAAATCAACGACGACACTGGTTGCAAGTACATCTTTCATCGGTCAGCTCCTCGTCTTCGGAAGCACCGTATTACGTGCCAATTCAACGGGTCGTCTCGGGAAGGTAGAGGATTCACCACTAGACCAAACGGTTCGGCTTGGTAGTACGAAAAATACCGAAGATTCACCTACCGAGCTCACCTCTTCGGGCCCATATCGGCCCAGAATACCATCCCCGACACTCCAGAATCAATCCCAGTGCAGGCCCCCGATGAGATATGTCTCCCATATCCACACTCGAACTTGAATTCAGGCATTCCCTCATCAGCACAGGCATCGAGCCTATCCTATTAAAACTCCAAGGTGACATTTTTGCAGCACCTCGACTAGGGTCTAGCTCGGCACTTGATGTCTACTACGCAACTTTATTCTTGTAGACTCGTGTTGGGCTTCCAAGCACAGAGTGTTGTAGGACAGTAGCAATTTTTCCTCAAGTGGATGACCTAAGGTTTATCAATCCATGGGAGGTGTAGGATGAAGATGGTCTCTCTCAAACAACCCCGCAACCAAATACAAGAAATCTCTTGTGTCCCCAACACACCCAATACAATGGCAAATTGTATAGGTGCACTAGTTCGGCGAAGAGATGGTGATAAAAGTGTAATATGGATGGTAGAAATATATTTTTATAATCTGAATAAATAAAAACAGCAAGGTAGCAAATAATAAACGGGCACAAAAACGGTATTGCAATGCTTCAAAATGAGGCATAGGGTCCGTACTTTCACTAGTGCGATCTCTTAACAATGCTAATATAATTGGATCATATAATCATACCTCAAAGTGCAACGAAGAATCACTCCAAAGTTCCTATCTAGCGGAGAACATACGAAGAAATCATTTGTAGGGTACGAAACCACCTCGAAGCTATTCTTTCCGATCGATCTATCCAAGAGTTTGTACTAAAATAACACCAAATAATTTCAGAGTCATAATACTCAATCCAACACAAATAACTTCAAAGAGTGCCCCAAGATTTCCACCAGAGAAACAAAATATGAAAACGTGCATCAACCCCTATGCATAGATTGCCCCAATGTCACCGCGGGAATCCGCGAGTTGAGTGCCAAAACACATATCAAGTGAATCAATATGATACCCCATTGTCACCACAAGTATTCATATGCAAGACATATATATCATGTGCTCAAATCCATAAAAGTATTCAATGCGATAACAACGGAATCTCAAAGGGAAAAAAGTCAATTCATCACAACAAGATAGAGAGGGGAAAACACCATAAGACCCCACTATGCTAACAAAGCCCACGATACATCAAGATCCCGACATCTCAAGAACACGTGAGAGAGAGATTAAACACATAGCTACTGGTACAAACCCTCAGTCCCGAGGGTGGACTACTCCCTCCTCATCATGGTGGCCGCCGGGATGATGAAGATGGCCACCGGTGATGATTCCACCCTCCGGTAGAGTGCCAGAACGGGGTCTAGATTTGTTTTCGGTGGCTATAGAGCCTTGTGCGGGAAGAACTTCTGATCTAGGTTAACCCCGAGGGTTTTTGGAATATTTGAGAATTTATAGGGCGAAGAGGGGGTGCCGGAGGCCATTGAGGTGGGCACAACCCACCTGGGCACGCTTGGGGCTCCAGGCGCGCCTTGGTGGGTTGTGCCACCCTTGAGGCACCCCCGAGGTGCTACTCTAGCCCACTAGTGGTCTTTTGGTCCATAAAAAATCCACAAAAAGTTTCGCGGTGTTTGGACTCCGTTTGATATTGGGTCAATAGGTTAGTCCTAAAAAAATGATATAAAGTTGCTATAAAATGATTGTAAAACATCCAATAATGATAATATAACAGCATGAATACTTCATAAATTATAGATACGTTGGAGACGTATCAACATCCCCTACCTTTATTCCTACTTGTCCTCGAGTAGGTAAATGATAAAATAAATAATTTATGAAGTGTGAATGCTAGAAAAGTGCACAAGTTTGATCAATGACAATTTCAATCACTTTTCCTAGCATCATAACAACCATTCTATCTTATAAAACTTCTCATGTTAAAGTAGCAATCAATTCACAAGTTAAGGTTCAAACAATGAATTCTCTTGAAACTCAACAACCTATGGTTCTCAGTCACCAAGCAATTGTAATTCAACTTATTCAACAGAGTTAAAGTAAGATCTCCACATACTCAACCATCATATAGTCTTCTATGATTGCTAACACTCACCGCATACACATGAGCAAAACGTTTCAATCGGACACATAGAAAGATAGGGGCTTATAATTTCGCCTCCCAACACATTCACCTCAAGGATGATGTCAACAATAATAACTCATGCTACCCATAACCAATTGGATATATGTGCCTAGATATTTCCTCACCACATGATGCTTGCCAAAAGAGAAAAATAAAAAGGAATAGAGAGAAAAACTTTGACTCTTGCATGAAGGTAAATGCATAAAAGTAAAAGGTAGGCCCTTCGCAGAGGGAAGCAGAGGTTTCCATGCGCTTATTTGTTTATATGCTCAACCCCTTAGTGCAAAAGAACGTCACATTATATTGCCCCTTATGATAGCAACCTTTATTATGCAGTCTGTTGCTTTTACTCTTTGCCATCACAAGTTTGTACAACACTCAATTTTCTCTTACACTAAATGATCTAACACTTTTAGAAGCAATTTTTATTGCCTTATTGCACCGATGACAACTTACTTGAAGAATCTTGCTCAATTATGTTGGCGTCTTGGGAACAGGGGTACCCAGACTTTCCTGCCTGCAGCCCAGGGTGTGGCTCCACCAACGCCTGGTACGGCCCATCTTCACCAAAAACCACTCAAGACCCTCACGAGGGGCCAAGCCTCATGAGGCGGATGACACCAAGACCTCCTCTGGGGCGGCTTCGGTAGGCTGGCTCCTGAGGAGCGGAGATATCTATGTGAGGGGCACCTCGCAAGGTCCGCGTGACGAGAGCCATGACGACCAAGGCCAGGCGGGCACCAGCGGGCACAGGGTGCTAGTTTCCTCTTTGGTGCTAAAGGGGCAGGCGCAGGCGAGGAGTCCCGAGGCATCAGACAAAGGTTTCCATAACGGTGCAACAAGACCAAGACCAGCAGGACAGCGGGATGGAGGTCACCGCGGAGCCCACGGTGGCATCACCACCAGAGCCTTTAGCAGGCGAAGACCACCTTTTGTCAGGATAACTTATACCAGTTGTCTCCCTTCAAAATTGGCCATTGTGGGATCCCTTCCTGCCTAAACATTTGGGAAGAGTACCCGGGCCTCTATAAATAGGGCTAGCCACCACCGTAGTCAAGGATCGGCTCATCGAGGGACGAATCATTCAGACCATCCTCAGACACATCATCTCATCGAGCTCAAGAACACCTCTCCTCAGGAGGCTGTTCATCCATTGTACTAGTTCATCCTTAGCCCACGAGGCAATCCACCACACCACACTGGAGTAGGTTATTACACCACAATGGTGGCCCGAACCAGTATAAACTCTCGTGTCACTAGCTCCTTGGGTTCGGTGAGCTAGACCTTGAGATCGTCGCGAGTGTGAGCTAGGGAGAGAGAGAGAGATCTTCGTGCACATCCCAGAGTTCGGACCTCAAGGGTTTGCCGGAACCCAGAATCCGACATTTGGCGCGCCAGGTAGGGGTGCGCCGAAGCTTTCTTCTCCATCGACCGACCCGCCGTTTCCCCACGACTCCAATGTCTGACAGCCCGAGGACCCAAGCCGACCACTGGGTGGCCTGGCCTGCCCGGGTGCCGCCATCTGCTATAGAAGACCTCAACTCCGTGCTCCAGGCGGCCCGTGTGCCGCCTAACACTCGCGGGCGCGGGCCGCCGCCCGCCGCCCTCGCGCCCCGGCACGCGCCCACAGCCGCGCAATCTTCAGGTTGCGCAGCGGCGACGACACCACACACCCGGTGGGAGCAAGCAAACATGCGAGCCGCGCTCATCGTAGCACGGGAGCTGCTGCGGTGTAGACTAGCGGATAGCTGCTGCAATGCACTACTGGAGCGAGTCGCCGAGCTACTAGATGCCGCCTACAGGGGTACGCCGCCTTTTTGCTCCTTGGCCACGCCCCAGGTCATGGTGAAAGCGCGCACGAGGCCCGGGCAAGCCCACGTGCCCCATGGGGCGTCAGAGGGATCCGACGGCACCGACGCGGGTCCTGGCGCGGGCCGTCTGGCCGTGGCCGCACCATCGCTAGGAGGAACAAGCACCGATGGCCCGTCGCGAGGACACGCCAGGATGCCACACGGCTGCCACCAGGGCCAAGCGCCTCGGCTGGCGGCTCAAGGTGCGGTGTACCTGGGCGGAGGCTCTGGTGAAGTGGCCATGGACGCCTACGTGCCCCGCATGGTGAACCCAGAATACTTGCCGGGGGAAGCCCCAATACGTTCCTCGAACCAGGATGGGCGGCCAGAGGGCCTGAAGCACATGTCTTCCCCGAGCCGCCCGAAGGCTTCGCCGACCTCTTCAGCGACGACGACGGCAGGGTACGGTCAATATCTCAGGAGCAAGCTTATGCTAACCCTGAACTGCAGGAGAACCAGGCTGCAGCAGCAGTTAGAGACCTCAGGGCAATGGCCCAACCAGTGGCAGGAGTGACGCTCTAGGGGCTGCGTGGGAGAGGCCCGGAGCCAGGCCCTGCCTCACGTCACCCGGAGCAAGATGCTGCACGGAGGTAGGCCCTCTGCCGGGGGAAGCGCCAGTAAGCCTTCTCCCTCGGCAGAGGACCCGTGGTCGCCGAGGGCGCCGCCAGCGTCCTCTTCGCCCCTTGGTCTCGTCCTGGTTTCCGGATGCCCCAATGGTGGTCGAGGGTGGCGCAGGGCGGGGCCCTCGCCTGACGATATGAAGCAAGGCTTGCGCCAGTGAAGGTCTCTGCTCGTGACACTCTCACGTAATAATGAGTGGGGCTGTACACGCCCCCGAGTCTCCGGAGTGCCGCCCTCGGGCCTCGGGGCTCCCACCCACGTCCTAGTGGAAGCACCATGCTCTGCGCTGACCGTCGACACTGTCCCCCAATGACTATGCTCACATCCAGTGAAAGCACTCAGCTCCGCACTGGTGGGAAGACCGGAAGACTATCTAGGTGCCGGACGCGGCCATTTGCTTTCAACCCCTTTTTTGTAGCTTGGTTTGCCGCCTTTTGGATTTGAACTTGAAGTCGTATTTTCATTTGCAAGCGTGGGGGGCGTCTTCTCTTGTCCGTGTTGATTTTCTGAGCTTTTTGGTTCAGTGCCTTGTTTCGAGGCTCGCGCCTGCTACCCCTTTCCATGCGAGCACCTCGCGAGTGGGGGCTGGGCGTGGTATGCACGCGCTGCGCACACAACCTGCCGTAGTTTGACGCTTGTCTCTCTTGAGGCCCTCTCGGGCTGACTGGCAGGCTCCTCAGAAGCCCGAAACCTAGCGAGCCCGTGGAGGACTTCCCTCGGGAGGCCGCGGAGAACTCCCCTTAGGAGGAATGCACATCGGCAACTACAAGACCAGTTCGAGGCCTTCCTGGATTAAAGTAAGTTACAACAACGAGCTGCGGAGGAGCTTATGGGCTCGCAAAGCACCTTTCGAGTCTGGCTTAAGGAATAAAGCAGTAGTCTGTTTACATGAGTGGCTCCCCCTCCCCACAATTCTCTTACACCTTGAGGGGCCGTGTCCGAGCTTTTGTGTGCAGGTTCAAAGCAGAGGAGCGTAGACACAATCGGACATGTCACTCACATCACCTTCTGAATCACTCCCAGACATGCTGCTGGCGCCGTCACTGGCATCGTCTTCACCATCGTCAACTGCGCCGCCTTCGTCCGCCATGACCACCACTGCGTCATCCTAGGAGGTGAAAGCCCGGACCAAAGCATCCACATTATCATCCACCCAGCGTGCCAGGTTGTCCCGGATGGCTCCGGGCACAGGAGCGATGGCGGCGTTGAAGTCGAAGTGGGGATCGATGCTTTGGAGATAACTGAAAATGCGGGAAAACGCGCGCCCAAGGAGGCCTTGGCTCCTTTCTTCAACAAGCTCACGAGCCCTCTTGACCCGGTCCTCCAGGCATGCCACGATGTCAGTGATGAAGCGGAGATGGCTCGCATAGTCTTCTGTGTGGGGATGAGGGGCGTGTTAGTCACAGATGGCACCCAGTGCCCGGTTGGCCCTCGCTCTGAGGGCCCGAAGCATGGGAGCGTGCTCGCGCTACAACGTCTGCCAGCGGAGCGCTTCCTCCCTGCTCTGCTGCGCGAGGGACTCAGCATCAGTAACCCGCCTCTCAAGCGGGAGCAATTCGGCACGGGCGGAGGCCAATTTGGCCTGGACGGAGATCAGGGCCGTCGCAGCCGCCTTCTCGCGCCGCTCCGCCTCGTCCAACCTTGACCTGAGGGTATTGGCTTTGCCCTCAGCCCTATCCTCCACCATTTTCAGCTTCAGGTCATGCGTATTGGCTAGATGTGCATGACCCTTTGCCACCCTGCGATCAACTTCCTCCTGGATCCTGGCTTCGCGTGCGCTGGCGGCATCCTCCGCCGGGGCGACTTGGCGCTCCCTCGTCTCCAATCGTTCAAGCTTGAGGCTTCGCTCCGTGGCCTCTAGCATCAGTGCCTCCTCGTGCTTCAAGATCTCTTCCTCTTCGGAAGGCGACCCCTTCATCGACGCCAAGGCAGCCCTGCGTGCCTCAACTTGCTGCTTTAGGGAGGCGTTCAGAGCTCGGAGCTCCCCTTCGTGCTTCTTTGTGTCCTCGCGGTGGCGGTCGGCCTCCCTCATCTCCTCCAAAGCTCGGGCACTGGCTTCGCACAAGGTAGCGAGGGATGCCTCGGCCTGCACAATGGTGCGGTCGTGCTGGAGACGCCTGAGGTCGATGGCCACCTTCAGCTGGTCCCACTCGTCCGCCAGCTGAAGGCCTTCGGTTTCAAGAGGGCGCCAACATCCACAAGTTCCTCCCCGAGCCGACTCAGCGCGCCCATTGCCTCCCGGAAGAGCTGATGGCGGATGGTGACGTGCTTGCGTGCAAGCTCGAACGCCCAGACAGGCCCATCCCCCGCACCAGGGGCCGTTGGAGAAGTTCGAAGTGGCTCGCTTGCTCCCAGCAGGGGGCTGGAGGCCGGTGCCTTCCTGGCCGCCCTTCGGGCCTCGTGGAGGACCGGCGGGGCGGGGCCTCGCCGCTCGAAGATGAGGCCAGCGCCGAGGTCGTCCAGCCGCGGGCGATGTCCAATGGTGGGGCCCTCAGTACACTTTCCGCGCCCCAGACAGGACCTTGGAGGAGGAATGACAAGAGCGCAGGATTTAGGCGCCAAGCCGGCGCATCCACCTCCTCGGTAGGCCCCGCGCTACGCGCGGCAGGCCGGCACGAGGCGCTCAGGGTCAGCGAAGGGCCTAAAGCAGGTGGAGGTCGCTTCTCGGGAGATTTTGTCGCCTTGGCAGAAGGGGCCCTGAGGAACAATGGTCAGGAGGAGAAGCCTCGCTCAAAAATTACAAAGATAAGGTACTCACTCGTCTATGGCGATGTACTTCCTCTACTTCAATGGCCGAAAGGCATCACCGCTGCATCTTGAAGACCCCTTCCTCTTGCGGAGCGCTTCGAAGTTCCGTCGGAGCCGGCCGAAGCCCTGGATGTGGTCACCAATGCCGGGCGCGCCTGGCGTGGCTCCTGAGGAGGCGACCTCAAGAGCGTTGGGACGCGTGGAGTCCCCGGTCCTCGCCTCATGACGACTCGCCAGGGGCCCGGGGGCTTCAACCTCAAGAGTATCGGACCGCGCCGCCCCCTTGGACGCTTCCTTAGGACGGCTCTCTCGAGCCCCAGATGACGACGATTCGGGAGCCTCGAGCGATGCCGGCTCCTCAGCGGCCGCGCCACCAATGTTCGACAGCGACCGCCCCCTGGGTCCACTCCTGGGGTGAGCAACACACAGGCGGCGACCAAGGGGCCCACGAAGACGGGGCTCTTGCGAGGCCCTTCAAGGCCAGTCGAGCGTAACCCCCATTCGTCGAAGGGGGGCATCTGCCTCATGAACTCCATCGTGTTCGAGCAGCAGTACAAGAGGCAACCCTCCTCCGGCATATTGGCTGGTGACGGGTCGCCCGTCAGGAGCTCAAGCATAGTGTGTTGCGCCTCAAGAGGAAGCCCGGGCTCATGAAGCCTCATGCGGTCCTTACTGCCGGAGAAGGCCCACATTAGACGAGAATGGCGTTGGAGCGGGGCAATGCCGCACTGGATGAACTCCTTCACCACCATGGGTGCCATCACACCGAGATCCTTCAGCCTAGTCAGCCGGCGCCAGACATGGGCAAGATGCGGGTTGGTGAGCTTCTCGTACCCTAGCTGGAGCTGGGTGCAGCTGGCGCCGTCGGAAGCAGGAGCAGGGGGCTGCGCACGCCGGCGGCCACGAACACCCACCACCTCCGGAACCCGCTCACAGATGGCGAAAGCTCGAAGTCAATCCCCGCATTGGCCGTCGCAGCCGCGGCCTGGAAGCTCAAGCATCCGGAGCGCTACCGGGGATCGGTCAGATGCAACAAGAAGAAGTGGCGAAGTAAGGCCACGGAGGGAGCAATGCCCACCATGGCCTCACAGACAGAGGCGAAGACGGCGGGGAGGATGATAGACTGAGGATCCAGGTGCAGCATATTGATTTGGTAGTGAGAAAGCACGGCGTTGAAGAAGGCAGAGAAAGGGGGGAGCAGGCCAGCCCAGAGGGCGTGAAGATGAATGGGGGTCTCGGTGTGTGGGAGTCCTGGATTAGGGCGTCTCCGGACATCCGGATTATATCTTTTGGCCGGACTGTTGGACTATGAAGATACAAGATTGAAGATTTCGTCCCGTGTCCGGATGGGACTTTCCTTGGCGTGGAAGGCAATCTTGGCAATACGGATATGTAGATCTCCTCCCTTGTAACCGACTCTGTGTAACCCTAGCCCCCTCCGGTGTCTATATAAACCGGAGGGTTTAGTCCGTAGGACAACGTACAATTATACCATAGGCTAGCTTCTAGGGTTTAGCCTCTATGATCTCGTGGTAGATCAACTCTTGTAATACGCATATCATCAATATCAATCAAGCAGGACCTAGGGTATTACCTCCATTAAGAGGGCCCGAACCTGGGTAAACATCGTGTCCCTGCCTCCTATTACCATCCGCCTTAGACGCACAGTTCGAGACCCCCTACCCGAGATCCGCCGGTTTTGACACCGACATTGGTGCTTTCATTGAGAGTTCCACTATGCCGTCACCATAAGGCTCGATGGCTCCTTCGATCATCGGTAACAATGCGGTCCAGGGTGAGGTTTTCCTCCCCGGACATATCTTCGTATTTGGCGGCTTCGCACTGCGGGCCAATTCGCTTGGCCATCTAGAGCAGATCGAGAGCTACGCCCCTGGCCATCAGGTCAGGTTTGGAAACTTAAACTACACCGCCGATACCCGCACAGACTTGATCTTCGACGGATTCGAGCCCATGTCAGGTGCGCTGCACAATCACGCCGTCGGACTGTGTTCGGGAGATCGCATTTGCAGCCACTCCGGCCTTCAATCGGGAGCAAATTGCGCCATCCGAGGACGGAGGGATAGACCCCGCCACGGAGGCCGCACTCTCAGTGGCGATGGAGCCAGATACTGACTTCACTCCTTACAAGAGCCGTGTCACCGAACCACTGGATTCGTCTCCGACCACGGACTCCGAGCCGCCTGCATCCGTGCCTATCGAATCTTACTGGGCGCCGATCATGGAGTTCACCTCCGCGGATATCTTTCAGCACTCACCTTTCGGCCATGTGCTAAATTCATTAAGGTTTCTCTCCTTGTTAGGAGAACCTTGGCCGAGCTATGTCCGGCTAGAATGGGACGGGGACGACGAAGAAATTCGCTACCCACCCACCACCCACTTAGTAGCCACTGTCGATGATTTAACCGGCATGCTCGACTTCGACTCCGAAGACATCGACGGTATGGACGACGATGCAGGAGACGAACAGGAACCACCGCCCACAGAGCGCTGGACCGCCACCTCATCATATGATATATACATGGTGGACACCCCCAAAGAAGGCAATGGCGACGAGACAGTGGAGGATGACCCCTCCAAGAAGCAACCCAAGCGCCGACGTCAGCGGCGCTGCTCTAAGTCCCGCCACAGCAAAAGTAGTGATACCGGCACAAGAGACAATAACACTTCGGATAGTGCCGAAGAGAACCACAATCCCCTCCAGCACGATGTAGAGCGGGAGGATGAACAAGCTAGCCCTCCAGAGCAGGCAGCAGATGGAGAATCGGAGGAGGACAATTACATGCCTCTCTCCGAAGATGAGGTGAGCCTCGGCGACGAAGAATTTATCATGCCTGAGGATCCCGTCGAGCAGGAGCGCTTCAAGCGCCGGCTTATGGCCACAGCAAATAGCCTGAAGAAAAAGCAACAGCAACTTCAAGCTGATCAAGACTTGCTAGTAGATAGATGGACGGAAGTCCTTGCGGCCGAGGAATATGAACTCGAGTGCCCCTCCAAGAGTTACCCAAAGCGCAGGTTGCTACCTCACCTCGAGGAGGAAGCATTGTAACCTCCATCACCAGTGTACGATGCGGCTGACCGGCCATTGCGTGGCCGAGCCAGAGAGGCGTTTCAGCCTGAAGTTCAGCCTGCACCCCGTCGCCACTCAATCAAAAATACCAAGGCCTGGTACAACACACGGGACCTGCGAGATGTATTGGACAGTAGGGCAAAACATGCAAGGTCAATATACGGGTCACGGGGGCGCGCGCCAACGCGGGACGATGACCGTCGCGCCGGATACACTAAAAGTAAATCTGGCCGGGCCGAATACAGCAGGCAAGACTCATATGAACTGCGTCAGGATATAGCCCGGCACAGAGGCGCCGCACACCCCCTATGCTTCACTGATGAAGTTATGGATCACGAATTCCCGGAGGGTTTTAAACCCGTAAATATCGAATCGTATGATGGTACAGCAGATCCCGCTGTATGGATTGAGGATTTCCTCCTTCACATCCACATGGCTCGCAGTGATGATCTACATGCCATCAAGTACCTCCCACTAAAACTCAAAGGACCAGCTCGGCATTGGCCGAATAGCTTGCCAGCAGACTCTATCGGCAGTTGGGAGGATTTGGAAGACGCATTCCTTGACAACTTCCAGGGCACTTATATGCGACCACCGGATGCTGATGACTTGAGCCATATAACTCAGCTGCCAGGGGAATCTGCCAAACAATTCTGGACACGGTTCCTAACTACGAAAAACCAAATTGTCGACTGTCCGGATGCAGAGGCCTTAGCGGCATTCAAGCATAACATCCATGACGAGTGGCTTTCCCGGCACCTCGGCCAGGAGAAGCCAAAGTCTATGGCAGACCTCACGACGCTCATGACCCGCTTTTGCACGGGCGAGGATAGCTGGCTGGCTCGCAGCAACAACACATCAAGGAATCTGGGTACTCCGGATACCAAAGATGCCAACGGCAGACCACGTCGTAATAGACAAAAGCGCCACAACAACGGCGATAACACCGATGATACCTCAGTCAATGCCGGATTGAGAGGCTCTAGATCCGATCAGCGGAAAAAGCCATTCAAAAGAAGTACTCCGGGTCCGTCCAGTTTGGATCTCATACTGGATCGCTCATGTCAAATCCATGGCACCCCCGATAAGCCAGCCAATCACACCAACAGAGAATGCTGGGTGTTCAAGCAGGCCGGCAAGTTAAATGCCGAAAACAAGGACAAGGGGCTGCATAGTGATGACGAGGAGGAGCCCCGGCCGCCGAACACGGGAGGACAAAAGAGGTTCCCCCCACAACTGAAGACGATGAACATGATATACGCAACCCACATTCCCAAGAGGGAACGGAAGCATGCACTAAGGGACGTCTATGCGATGGAGCCCGTCGCCCCAAAGTTCAACCCATGGTCCGCTTGTCCGATCACCTTTGATCGCAGGGACCACCCCACTAGTATCCGTCATGGCAGATCTACCGCACTGGTCCTAGACCCCATCATCGACAGATTCCACCTCACTCAAGTCCTTATGGATGGCGGCAGCAGCCTGAACCTACTCTATCAGGATACAGTGCGCAAAATGAGTATAGATCCCTCAAGGATCAAACCCACCAAAACCACCTTTAAGGGTGTCATCCCAGGTGTAGAGGCCCATTGCACGGGCTCAATCACACTGGAAGTGGTCTTCGGATCTCCGGACAACTTCCGAAGCGAGGAGTTAATCTTCGATATCGTCTCATTCCGCAGCGGCTATCACGCACTGCTCGGGCAAACCGCATTTGCAAAATTCAATGCGGTACCGCATTACGCATACCTCAAGCTCAAGATGCTAGGACCTAGGGGGGTCATAAAAGTCAATGGAAACACAGAATGCTCACTCCGCATGAAAGAGCACACTGTGGCCCTCGCAGTAGAAGCACAAAGCAGCCTTTTAAGGAAAACCACCAATTCGGCGATACAGCCCCCGGACACCGTCAAGCGAGTCCGGAGTAAACTGCAACATGATCGCCTGGCACGTTCAGAGCTCGCCTAGAAATTCGGCCCCCGTCCCAGTCCCAGCCAAGTGATGAAATCCATGCCACGCGTACATAATTACGCACTGAAAATACCATGGGCATAGGCGGGGGCACGATCAGGGCACGTCCCGCAATGCGGCTTAACCTCCCTAGGGGTTGTATACCTCTATCATTTTTTCTCTTTCAGGACCTAACTCTCTGGAAGCCCTTTCCGGCAGTATGATTGCCGGACACATTACGGGAAGGAACATCCAAGGAGGCAAGAAGCTAAGATGTACACGAGAACCCACAGGTGGTCTCTAATAATAATCGATATACCCCCTTTCTACTATTCATACACAGCTTGCCCTTGGATAGGACATGTCAAATAGTCCTATTTTCTGCTTATTGCACTACTTGTATCAGTACGCGTCGACGTATTACTTAAAATAACAATGCATAGCATTAGTCTATTATTGCATTATTCATCCTTTTTTTCTTATATGTTTATTTACGACAACTTGCACCCATACATTCTGGTACGGTCAGTACGCCAGGGGCTTTTGTTTACCCCATAATATGGTGTGAGAAGTCCGAACACTTTCGACAGTGCGGCACCCCGAACTTATAGCATTATATGCATCAGCTCCGAATCATGTCTTGGGTCAATAGTTGGGTTTGCCCGGCTCCCATGCTTTGGTACCTTACGTTCCGCTATATCGACTAAGGTAGCGCTGGGAGAACTACTGCGATTGTGTCCCGGTTCTTCCGGACGAGCACCTCAGTAGAGAAAGCCGAAAACCAACTGTCATGATAGGGCGAGAGCTGGTCGCTGTTCGAGAGGTCTCAAGTCCTTAAAGACTTTTTCCGCTTCGGGCGAGGAGTCGGCCTTGCCCGACTTAGGCGTGTATAGCGCCCCAAATTCGGCCTTCCGAATACTAGGGGCTTTGCCAAAATTGAAAATTGTAGACTTCTATGGCTAAGTGAGAGTGATAAAGCCTTATAGTCTGATTGCCTGGTTCGTTGTGCTGAACACCTCCCTCGAAGGACCCGAAATTGGGATAAAGAGTGCTCAGGTTTATCACGAACACCCCAGTACTAGTTACAAGGGGGTAGAAGCCGACGACTGGCCAACTCTCAGATTTTATAAACGGCCGCACAGAAGGTAATATTTTAAATTAAAACAGCGTTGCATAGCGCAAATGAACTCGTTTCACATTATAGGATCACACGAGCATGTTCATTCAAAAATTACGTCTCTGCACATTCATCTGCCACAAGGCGGGAACCCTTCAGGACACTCTCATAATACATTTTGGGGCAGCGATGCTCCTTGCCCTCCGGCGGCCCCTCCTTCACCAGCTTCACAGCGTCAAGCTTCGCCCAGTGCACCTTCGCCCAGGCAAAAGCCCGGCGCGCACCCTCGATGCAGACGGACCGCTTTATGACTTCAAGCCGTGGGCAGACATCCACAAGCCGCCTCACCAGACCGAAGTAGCTGCCGGGTAGGGGCTCGCCAGGCCATATCCGGACTATAAGACCCTTCATGGCCTGTTCGGCCGCCTTGTGAAGCTCGACCAATTGCTTTAGCTGGTCGCTCAAGGGCATTGGGTGTTCAGCCCCAGTATACTGAGACCAGAACAACTTTTCCGTAGAGCTCCCCTCCTCAGCTCGGTAAAACTCCACGGGATCCAGTACACTGCGGGAAAGATCCGCGAACGCTCCTGGAGAGCTCCGAACTCGGGTAAGTAAAAGGAAAGTTTCCTTCACATGCTTGCTTTGCATAATGAATGGCTTACCCACTGCTATCTTCTTCACCGCATCCATCTCCTGGAGGGCCTTGTGGGCTTCAGCTTTGGCGCTCCGTGCGCTTTCGAGCGCCTTCGCAAGCTGGGACTTTCGCGTCTTAGAGTCAAGCTCCAAGGACTCGTGTTTTTTGGCGACAGCCTCGAGCTCTTGTTGCACCTCGCCTACCCGGGCTTCTTGCTTTTCCCGCTCAAGGCGCTCCTTGGCTGCTTTGTCTTCGGCCTCGGACAACGCCTTCTTCAGGGTCGCCACCTCGGTCGTGGCCCCTGGCAAATTCATGATGATCCTATTACTTCACACCCGAACTTCTTTTTAAATATATAGACAAGGTATTGCTTACCTTTGCTCTCTTCGAGCTGCCTCTTGGTAAGGCCGAGCTCATTCTCGGACTGCTCTAGGTCCTGCTTCAGTGCAGAGACCTCTGCAGTACGTGCGACAGCGGCCAGCAGTGAAGCCTGCACATACACATAGACATATTCTGATTAGACTCCTGGGTCATCATTTGATCCCTATTCGGCCTTTCTTCGCGAACGCCGAAGAGAGCATCAGGGGCTACTGTTTATGCGGTAATATTTTCTTATATTTTGATTGCTTACCTCAAAGCCTGTTAGGAGGCTGGCGCAAGCTTCGGTTAGTCCGTTTTTGGCGGACTGAACTTTCTCGATCACCGCACTCATGATAGTGCGGTGCTCTTCGTCGATGGAAGTACCGTGAAGCGCTTCCAGCAAGTTGTCCGGTGCCACTGGATGGACAGACGACACCGGCACGGGCGGCTTGCCCCCTTAACGGGGGATCGCCTGCCGGAGTCCGGAACCACCGAAGGTTCCGGGGCAGTATTCGGCTGGGGGCCAAACTTGGAGCCCATGGGAGTGTTGCTCCTTTTGCGCCTAGGGTCCAGAAGGTCGCCTCAAGGCGCCTCCAGGACTACCTCCCCTCGGCTCGGTGCCTTTTGGGACAACACCTCGATGTTGTCCGTAGGGCAACGGGTGGTGGCGGTCGGAAGTGAATCACTATTCTTATTCGACGAGTCCAATGAACCGTCCGATGAATCTACGTCGAGATGAGCTCGGGATGGACTGCATAATCATATGCGGCGTAATGAGAAACAGTGCAATAAAACATACCATGAATTACTATGGTGTCTGGATACTTACGACTTCGCCAGGGGCTTCTCCCTGGGTAACCATTCATCGCCGCTGTAAGCGGCCGTCGTGGAGCAGTCCGAAAGGAGGGTCCTTCCCTTCTTGGACCCTTTGGCCTCCCCGGTTGGGTCGGCCTTCCTTTTCTTTTCTCCCCCGGCTAGGGGGGAGAACTTTCCTCCTTCTCCTCCTCATTTTCGTGGGAGGAGTGCGCGTCGGAGTCATCGGACGATGAGTCCGATACAACCTTGCGCCGGAGACCCTTTCGGGTCCCCGTGGCCTTCTTCTTGGTCTTCTTCACCGGCACCTCGTAAGGTGCCGGAGCCAGCATCTCCGTGAGGAGAGCATCTGCAGGATCTTCAGGCAGGGGGCTGGGCAATCGAGTTGTTCCTCCGTCTTAATCCAGTCCTGTTAATGACATGGAAGCTTAGATCCCGCACTTGATTTAACTGGGGCAAATAAATACCCTGTAAGGTATAAAAACTTACCGGATTGGCATGGCGCTTTGTGCTGAGTCCGCGGTCCTCGGTGAGGGAAGGAGGTACCTCGGCGCCCTTGAACAGCACCCTCCAGACATCCTTGTGCATCGTTTCATAGAGCTCTCGCAGCGTCTGGTGCTTGGCCAGGTCGAACTCCCACAAATTGAATGCCCGTCGTTGACACGGGAGAATCCGGCAGAAGAGCATGACCTGGACCATGTTGACGAGCTTGATTTTCTTTTTCATCATGTTCTTGATGCAGGTCTAGAGCCCGGTCAGCTCTTCCAGGGAACCCCAGGAAAGGCCCTTCTCTTTCCAGGAAGTGAGCCGCGTGGGGATTCCGGATCGAAATTTGGGGGCCGACACCTAGTTGGTGTCGCGCGGCACGGTGATGTAGAACCACCCCGATTGCCACCCCTTTATGGTCTCCACATAGGAGCCTTCGAGCCAAGTGACGTTAGGCATTTTGCCCACCATGGTGCCTCCGCACTCTGCTTGCTGGCCGACCACCACCTTCGGTTTAACATTGAAGGTCTTTAGCCACAGGCCGAAGTGGGGCCTGATGCGGAGGATGGCCTCGCACATGACGATAAACGCTGAGATGTTGAGGATGAAATTGGGGGCCATATCATGAAAATCTAGCACATAGTAGAACATGAGCCCGCGGACAAACGGGTGGAGGGGAAGTCCCAGTCCGCGGACGAAGTGGGTAAGAAAAACTACCCTCTCATGGGTTCGGGCGTAGGGATGATCTGCCCTGCATCTGGCAGCCGGTGCGTGATATCCACGGTCAGATATCCGGCTTCCCGTAACTTGGTGATGTTCCCCTCCGGGATGGAGGAGACCATCCACTTGCCTCCCGCTCCGGACATGCTTGGAGTGGTTTGAAAAGATAGACACAAACTTGGGCGCTGGAGCTTGAGTGTGCGAGAATGGGTAAGCAAGGAGGGAGAAGGCGTGGGTAAAAAGGGTGAATCCTTGTCCCTTTATAAGGGCAGAAGAGGTGATGCGCCTCCCCACTTGCCTGGTAAAATCGCTTATTCCCCAAGCGCCGTAATTGATGGCGCGGTTGGGTTACCCATGTCCGTATTGATGAGAATCCCGTAATAAGGGGGACACGATCTCCGCTTTGACAAGACGTGTCAAGAAAACCGCCTCGCGATATATGTGGTGCTAGTTGAGAAAAATGGTTTGAATAATGACCGGGTCATAACATGATGTTGAAGGAAATATGCCCTAGAGGCAATAATAAAGTTATTATTTATTTCCTTCTATCATGATAAATTTTTATTATTCATGCTAGAATTATATTAACCGGAAACATGATACTTGTGTGAACACATAGACAAACAGAGTGTCACTAGTATGCCTCTACTTGACTAGCTCGTTGAATCAATGATGGTTATGTTTCCTAACCATAGACATGAGTTGTCATTTGATTAACGGGATCACATCATTAGAGAATGGTGTGATTGACTTGACCCATCTGTTAGCTTAGCACGATGATTGTTTAGTTTGTTGCTATTGCTTTCTTCATGACTTATACATGTTCCTATGACTATGAGATTATGCAACTCCCGTTTACCGGAGGAACACTTTGTGTGCCACCAAACGTCACAACATAACTGGGTGATTATAAAGGTGCTCTACAGGTGTCTCCGAAGGTACTTGTTGGGTTGGCGTATTTCGAGATTAGGATTTGTCACTCCGATTGTCGAAGAGGTATCTCTGGGCCCACTCGGTAATGCACATCACTATAAGCCTTGCAAGCATTGCAACTAATGAGTTAGTTGCGGGATGATATATTACAAAACGAGTAAAGAGACTTGCTGGTAACGAGATTGAACTAGGTATTGAGATACCGACGATCGAATCTCGGGCAAGTAACATACCGATGACAAAGGGAACAAGGTATGTTGTTATGCGGTCTGACCAATAAAGATCTTCCTAGAATATGTAGGAGCCAATATGGGCATCCAGGTCCCGCTATTGGTTATTGACCAGAGAGGTGTCTCGGTCATGTCTACATAGTTCTCGAACCCATAGGGTCCGCACGCTTAACGTTCATTGACGATATAGTACTATATAAGTTATGTATGTTGGTGACCGAATGTTGTTCGGAGTTCGGGGTGAGATCACAGACATGACGAGGAACTCCGGAATGGTCCGTAGATAAAATTTGATATATGGAATAATAGTCTTTGGTCACCAGAAGGGTTCCGGAATTCACTGAAAGAGTTCCAGATGTTTCCCGAAATGTTTGGGTACGAGAACACTTTATTTGGGCCAAAGGGGAAAGCCCACAAGGTTTTTGGAAAGCGCAAAAGGAAGTTTTGCAGAGTCCAGGGGCCAGATGCCAGGGTCCCTGGCATATGGGTCCAAACGACGGGAACCCTGGCGTCTGGCCCTGGAGTCCGAGAAGGACTCTTGCCTTTCGGGTGAAATCGACTTTGTGGAGGATTTTACTCCAAGTTTCGACCCCAAGGCTCAACATATAAATAGAGGGGTAGGGCTAGCACCCAAGACACATCAATAAAAACCAAGCCGTGTGCCGGCAACCCCGTCCCCTCTAGTTTATCCTCCGTCATAGTTTTCGTAGTGCTTAGGCGAAGCCCTACGGAGATTGTTCTTTACCAACACCGTCACCACGCCGTCGTGCTGCCGTAACTCATCTACTACTTCGCCCCTCTTGCTGGATTAAGAAGGCGAGGATGTCACCGAGCCGAACGTGTGCAGAACTCGGAGGTGCCGTGCTTTCGGTACTTGGATCGGTCGGATCGTGAAGACGTACGACTACATCAACTGTGTTGATATAACGCTTCCGTGAATGGTCTACAAGGGTATGTAGACAACACTCTCCCCTCTCGTTGCTATGCATCACCATGATCCTGCATGTGCGTAGGAAAATTTTGAAATTACTACGTTCCCCAATAGTGGCATCCGAGCCAGGCTTTATGCGTAGGTGTCATATGCACGAGTAGAACACAAGTGAGTTGTGGGCGATATAAGTCATACTGCTTACCAGCATGTCATACTTTGGTTCGGCGGTATTGTTGGATGAAGCGGCCCGGACCGACATTACGCGTACGCTTACACGAGACTAGTTCTACCGACATGCTTTGCACACAGGTGGCTGGCGGGTGTCAGTTTCTCCAACTTTAGTTGAACCGAGTGTGGCTATGCCCGGTCCTTGCGAAGGTTAAAACAACACCAACTTGACGAACTATCGTTGTGGTTTTGATGCATAGGTAAGAACGGTTCTTGCTAAGCCAAGTAGCAGCCATGTAAAACATGGAAGCACCGCTAGGTGTACCACCTACGCCAACAACTGCAGACATTGTGAATGCTTGGCAGTCACGTGTTGATGACTACTCGATAGTTCAGTGTGCCATGCTTTACAGCTTAGAACCGTGACTTCAACGATGTTTTGAACGTCATGGAGCATATGAGATGTTCCAGGAATTGAAGTTAATATTTTAAAAGAATGCCCGGATTGAGAGATATGAAGTCTCCAATAAGTTCTACAGCTGCAAGATGGAGGAGAATAGTTCTGTCAGTGAGCATATACTCAAGATGTCTGGGTACTGCAATCACTTGATTCAACTGGGAGTTAATCTTCCGAATGATAGCGTCATTGACATAATTCTTCAATCACTGCCACCAAGCTACAAGAGCTTCGTGATGAACTATAATATGCAAGGGATGGATAAGACGATTCCCGAGCTCTTCGCAATGCTAAAGGCTACGGAGGTAGAAATCAAGAAGGAGCATCAAGTGTTGATGGTCAATAAGACCACCAGTTTCAAGAAAAAGGGAAAAGGGAAGAAGAAGGGGAACTTCAAGAAGAACAACAAGCAAGTTGCTGCTCAAGATAAGAAACCCAAGTCTGGACCTAAGCCTGAGACTGAGTGCTTGTACTGCAAGCAAACTGGTCACTAGAAGCGGAACTGCCCCAAGTATTTGGCAGATAAGAAGGATGGCAAGGTGAACAAAGGTATATGTGATATACATGTTATTGATGTGTACCTTACCAGAGCTTGTAGTAGCACCTGGGTATTTGATACTGGTTTTGTTGCTAATATTTGCAACTCGAAACAGGGACTACGGATTAAGCGAACACTGGCTAAGGACGAGGTGACGATGCACGTGGGAAATGGTTCCAAAGTCGATGTGATCGCCGTCGGCACGCTACCTCTACATCTACCTTCGGGATTAGTATTAGACCTAAATAATTGTTATTTGGTGCTAGCATTGAGCATGAACATTATATCTGGATCTTGTTTGATGCAAGACGGCTATTCATTTAAATCAGAGAATAATGGTTGTTCTATTTATATGAGTAATATCTTTTATGGTCATGCACCCTTAAAGAGTGGTCTATTTTTGATGAATCTTGATAGTAGTGATACACATATTCATAATGTTGAAGCCAAAAGATGCAGAGTTGATAATGATAGTGCAACTTATTTGTGGCACTGCCGTTTAGGTCATATCGGTGTAAAGTGCATGAAGAAACTCCATACTGATGGACTTTTGGAACCACTTGATTATGAATCACTTGGTACTTGCGAACCGTGCCTCATGGGCAAGATGACTAAAACACCATTCTCCGGAACTATGGAGAGAGCAACAGATTTGTTGCAAATCATACACACGGATGTATGTGGTCCAATAAATATTGAAGCTCGTGGCGGATATCGTTATTTTCTCACCTTCACAGATGATTTGAGCAGATATGGGTATATCTACTTAATGAAACATAAGTCTGAAACATTTGAAAAGTTCAAAGAATTTCAGAGTGAAGTTGAAAATCATCGTAACAAGAAAATAAAGTTTCTACAATCAGATCGTGGAGGAGAATATTTGAGTTATGAGTTTGGTCTACATTTGAAACAATGCGGAATAGTTTCGCAACTCAGGCCACCCGGAGCACCACAGCGTAATGGTGTGTCCGAACGTCGTAATCGTACTTTACTAGATATGGTGCGATCTATGATGTCTCTTACTGATTTACCGCTATCATTTTGGGGTTATGCTTTAGAGACGGCTGCATTCACATTAAATAGGGCACCATCAAAATCCGTTGAGACGACGCCTTATGAACTGTGGTTTGGCAAGAAACCAAAGTTGTCATTTCTTAAAGTTTGGGGTTGTGATGCTTATGTGAAAAAGCTTCAACTTGATAAGCTCGAACCCAAATCAGAGAAATGTGCCTTCATAGGATACCCAAAGGAGACTGTTGGGTACACCTTCTATCACAGATCCGAAGGCAAGACATTCGTTGCTAAGAATGGATCCTTTCTAGAGAAGGAGTTTCTCTCGAAAGAAGTGAGTGGGAGGAAAGTAGAACTTGATGAGGTAACTATACTTGCTCCCTTATTGGAAAGTAGTTCATCACAGAAACCGGTTCCTGTGACGCCTACACCAATTAGTGAGGAAGTTAATGATGATGATCATGAAACTTCAGATCAAGTTATTACTGAACTTCGTAGATCAACCAGAGTAAGATCCGCACCAGAGTGGTACGGTAATCCTGTTCTGGAAGTCATGTTACTAGACCATGATGAACCTACGAACTATGAAGAAGCGATGGTGAGCCCAGATTCCGCAAAATGGCTTGAAGCCATGAAATCTGAGATGGGATCCATGTATGAGAACAAAGTGTGGACTTTGGTTGACTTGCTCGATGATCGGCAAGCCATTGAGAATAAATGGATCTTCAAGAAGAAGACTGACGCTGACGGTAATGTTACTGTCTATAAAGCTCGACTTGTTGCGAAAGGTTTTCGACAAGTTCAACGGATTGACTACGATGAGACCTTCTCACCCGTGGCGATGCTTAAGTCTATCCGAATCATGTTAGCAATTGCCACATTTTATGATTATGAAATTTGGCAAATGGATGTAAAAACTGCATTCCTGAATGGATTTCTGGAAGAAGAGTTGTATATGATGCAACCAGAAGGTTTTGTCGATCCAAAAGGAGCTAACAAAGTGTGCAAGCTCCAGCTATTCATTTATGGACTGGTGCAAGCCTCTCGGAGTTGGAATAAACGCTTTGATAGTGTGATCAAAGCATTTGGTTTTATACAGACTTTTGGAGAAGCCTGTATTTACAAGAAAGTGAGTGGGAGCTCTGTAGCATTTCTGATATTATATGTGGATGACATATTGTTGATTGGAAATGATATAGAATTTATGGATAACATAAAGGGATACTTGAATAAGAGTTTTTCAATGAAAGACCTCGGTGAAGCTGCTTATATATTAGGTATCAAGATCTATAGAGATAGATCAAGACGCTTAATTGGACTTTCACAAAGCACATACCTTAACAAAGTTTTGAAGAAGTTCAAAATGGATCAAGCAAAGAAAGGGTTCTTGCCTGTGTTACAAGGTGTGAAGTTGAGTAAGACTCAATGCCCGACCACTGCAGAAGATAGAGAGAAGATGAAAGATGTTCCCTTTGCTTCAGCCATAGGCTCTATCATGTATGCAATGCTGTGTACCAGACCTGATGTGTGCCTTGCTATAAGTCTAGCAGGGAGGTACCAAAGTAATCCAGGAGTGGATCACTAGACAGCGGTCAAGAACATCCTGAAATGCCTGAAAAGGACTAAGGATATGTTTCTCGTTTATGGAGGTGACAAAGAGCTAGTCGTAAATGGTCACGTCGATGCAACCTTTGACACTGATCCGGACGATTCTAAATCGCAAACCGGATACGTGTTTACATTCAACGGTGGAGCTGTCAGTTGGTGCAGTTCTAAACAAAGCGTTGTGGCGGGATCTACATTTGAAGCGGAGTACATAGCTGCTTCGGAAGCAGCGAATGAAGGAGTCTGGATGAAGGGGTTCATATCCAATCTAGGTGTCATACCTAGTGTATCGGGTCAAAATCTTTTGTGACAATACTAGTGAAATTGCCTTGGCGAAGGAATCCATATTTCACAAGAGAACCAAGCACATCAAGAGACGCTTCAATTCCATCCGGGGTCTAGTCCAGGTGGGAGACATAGAAATTTGCAAGATACATACGGATCTGAATGTTGCAGACCCGTTGACTAAGCCTCTTCCACAAGCAAAACATGATCAACACCAAGGCTCCATGGGTGTTAGAATCATTACTGTGTAATGTAGATTATTGACAATAGTGCAAGTGGGAGACTAAAGGAAATATGCCCTAGAGGCAATAATAAAGTTATTATTTATTTCCTTATATCATGATAAATGTTTATTATTCATGCTAGAATTGTATTAACCGGAAACATGATACTTGTGTGAATACATAGACAAACATACTGTCACTAGTATGCCTCTACTTGACTAGCTCGTTGAATCAATGATGGTTATGTTTCCTAACCATAGACATGAGTTGTCATTTTATTAACGGGATCACATCATTAGAGAATGACGTGATTGACTTGACCCATCCGTTAGCTTAGCACGATGATCGTTTAGTTTGTTGCTATTGCTTTCTTCATGACTTATACATGTTCCTATGACTATGAGATTATGCAACTCCCGTTCACTAGAGGAACACTTTGTGTGCCACCAAACATCACAATGTAACTGGGTGATTATAAAGGTGCTCTACAGGTGTCTCCGAAGGTACTTGTTGGTTTGGCGTATTTCGAGCTTAGGCTTTGTCACTCCGATTGTCAGAGAGGTATCTCTGGGCCCACTCGGTAATGCACATCACTATAAGCCTTGCAGGCATTGCAACTAATGATTTAGTTGCGGGATGATGTATTACGGAACGAGTAAAGAGACTTGCTAGTAACGAGATTGAACTAGGTATTGAGATACTGACGATCGAATCTCGGGCAAGTAACATACCGATGACAAAGGGAACAACATATGTTGTTATGCGGTCTTATCGATAAAGATCTTCGTAGAATATGTAGGAGCCAATATGGGCATCCAGGTACCGCTATTGGTTATTGACCAAAGAGGTGTCTCGGTCATGTCTACATAGTTCTCGAACCCATAGGGTCCGCACGCTTAACGTTCGTTGACGATATAGTACTATATGAGTTATGTATGTTGGTGACCGAATGTTGTTCGGAGTCCGGGATGAGATCACGGACATGACGAGGAACTCCGGAATGGTCCGGAGATAAAATTTGATATATGGAATAATAGTGTTTGGTCACCGGAAGGGTTCCAGAATTCACTAGAAAGGGTTCTGGATGTTTCCCGAAATGTTTGGGTATGAAAACACTTTATTTGGGCCAATGGGGAAAGCCCACAAGGTTTTTGGAAAGCGCAAAAGGAAGTTTTGCAGAGTCCAGGGGCCAGACGCCAGGGTCCCTGGCGTCTGGGTCCAGACGCCGGGAACCCTGGCGTCTGGCCCTGGAGTCCAAGAAGGACTCTTGCCTTTTGGGTAAAACCGACTTTGTGGAGGCAAGGCTCAACATATAAATAGAGGGGTAGGGCTAGCACCCAAGACACATCAAGAAACACCAAGCCGTGTGCCGGCAACCCCATCCCCTCTAGTTTATCCTCCGTCATAGTTTTCGTAGTGCTTAGGTGAAGCCCTACGGAGATTGTTCTTTACCAACACCATCACCACGCCGTCGTGCTGCCGGAACTCATCTACTACTTCGCCCCTCTTGCTGGATCAAGAAGGCGAGGACGTCACCGAGCCAAACGTGTGCAGAACTCGGAGGTGCCGTGCTTTCGGTACTTGGATCGGTCGGATTGTGAAGATGGACGACTACATCAAACGCGTTGATATAATGCTTCTGCGAACGGTCTACAAGGGTATGTAGAAAACACTCTCCCCTCTCGTTGCTATGCATCACCATGATCCTGCGTGTGCGTAGGAAAATTTTGAAATTACCACGTTCCCCAACAGATGTCATGTTGTCAAAACGTGTCAGCAGATTGGATTTGTGGAAATATTATTCTCTCTACGGTGGTATGTGGAACTTGTTTTGCAGAGCTGGACACTATCCTTGTGTTCACAATCTTCTATGGAGTATTCAGAAGAAGAACCCGCCTTGCAATGCCAAAGACAAAACTGCGCGCAGGACTCAACGTCATTGAAGCCTGGTTCAGGGGCTACTGTGGGAGTCCTGGATTAGGGGGTCTCCGGACAGAAATTATATCCTTTGGCCGGACTATTGGACTATGAAGATACAAGATTGAAGACTTCGTCCCGTGTTTGGATGGGACTTTCCTTGGCGTGGAAGGCAAGCTTGGAAATACGGATATGTAGATCTCATCCCTTGTAACCGACTCTGTGTAACCCTAGCCCCCTCCGGTGTCTATATAAACCAGAGGGTTTAGTCCGTAGGACAACATACAATCATACCATAGGCTAGCTTCTAGGGTTTAGCCTCTACGATCTCGTGGTAGATCAACTCTTGTAATACTCATATCATCAATATCAATCAAGCAGGACGTAGGGTATTACCTCCATCAAGAGGGCCCGAACCTGGGTAAACATCGTTTCCCCTATCTCCTGTTACCATCCGCCTTAGACGCATAGTTCGGGACCCCCTACCCGAGATCCGCCGGTTTTGACACCGACACGGTGGCTGTCCTGTCGACCGCGGCTTGGGATGCAAGCCAAACCACGGTCTTCCCCCATTCATTGAAGTCGGCGGCGACTGCTGGACGAACCTTGTCCATCGCCTCCTGGTTGAGCACCACCGACCGCTCAACGATGGGCCCGAAGGCTGGCGGTGCTTCGGCTGAAGCCTGGGGCTTCTTCTTTCCCTTCTTCTTCTGGCTCGGTACCATGGCGATGGAGAGGGTTGAATCTTGAACGGGTTGGAGGAGGAGGCAGCTTTCGGGAAGACGAAGGAGTTGGGGAGTGCGTTGCTAGCAATGGAGGTGGGGTTGAGTAGGCAACGATGACCGCCTAGCCAAGCGGATATCAAGGTAGCATGGGGAAGTGGAGATGCCAACGTCTCATCAATCGCCACGTGCCAAGGCCGCGGGTGGTTGGGTCCCGCGGCGCTCCGCACTTGCCCATTGGCTTCGCCTCGAAGCCAAGTCCGAGCGTGCCTTGGGCCCAGGGGCTATTGTCGGCGTCCTGGGAACGGGGGTACCCAAACTTGCCTGCCTGCGGCCCAGGGCGTGGCTCAACCAACGGCCTGGTATGGCCCATCTTCACCAGCAACCACTCAAGACCCTCGCGAGAGGCCAAGCGTCGTGAGGCGGACGACACCAAGACCTCCTCTGGGGCGGCCTCGCTAGGCTGGCTCCCGAGGAGCGGAGATATCTATGCGAGGGGCACCTCTCAAGGTCCGCGTGACGAGAGCCATGATGACCAAGGCCAGGCAGGCGCCAGCAGGCGCAGGGTGCCAGTTTCCTCTTTGGTGCTAAAGGGGCAGGCGCAGGCGAGGAGTCTCGAGGCATCAGGCATAGGTTGCCATATTGGTGCAACAAGACCAAGACCAGCAGGACGGCAGGACGGAGGTCACCGCGGAGCCCACAACGGCGTCACCACTAGAGCCTTTGGCAGGCGAAGATCACCTTTTATCAGGATAACTTGTACCAGTTGTCTCCCTTCAAAATTGGCCGTTGTGGGATCCCTTCGCGCATAAACATTTGGGAAGAGGACCCAGGCCTCTATAAATAGGGCTAGCCACCACCGTAGTCAGGGATCGGCTCATCGAGGGATGGATCATTCAGACCATCCTCAGACACATCAACTCATCGAGCTCAAGAACACCTCTCCTTAGGAGGCTGTTCATCCATTGTAGTAGTTCATCCTCAGCCCACGAGGCAATCCACCACACCACACTGGAGTAGGGTATTACACCACAATGATGGCCCGGACCAGTATAAACTCTCGTGTCACTTGCTCCTTGGGTTCGGTGAGCTAGGCCTTGTGATCTTTGTGAGGGCGAGCTAGGGAGAAAGAGATCTTCGTGCGCACCCCAGAGTTCGAACCTCAAGGGTTTGTGGGAACCCAGAATTCGACAAATTCCTTAGGTAGGTATGGTGGACCCTTGATAAGATTTGTGTTTAAGGGTTTTTGGATGCACAAGTAGTATCTCTACTTGGTGCGGAATTTCTAGCTAGCAAGGATGGGGGGCAAGCACCACATGTTGAAGGATCTATGACAATATAACTTCTATGTGAATATGAACAAACATAAAGCATTATGTTGTCTTCCTTGTCCAACTCAACAATAGAGGCTCACAATCACAAAAGATTTCCAAGATAGTGTATTTGCATGTAAAAGTTCTCTTCCTTATAGTAATCATTCATGAATTGCTTGTATGGACAATATTGTGATTCTCAAGCTTAAAAAGATTTCACTTTCTAAACCCAATGTGAAGCTACTACTAGGCTTGATATGAACATATAATTTTGAAAGTGCTAGTGATCGACTAGAGGGGGGGGTCAATAGGCGATTTTTATGAAAGTCTTCTAAACAGGGAAGTTTTGAAGACAAACGATAGAAGTAAACCTATTACCACGCAGCGGAAGGTAGACTACACTAGGGAAACCTTAGTCAGGTAATCAACAAAGTGAAAGCACGATGACTAATAGCAGCTAGGCAGTAGGGATCAGGTAGGAAGATATTGTGAAGCCAATCAGAACAAGCAGTCACTCAGTGAAGACAAAAGATAATGCAATCACACAATGACTTCACAAGGACCAACAGTAAGTAAAGTGAAGGGAAGGATGAAACCAGTGACTCGTTGAAGACAATGATTTGTTGGACCAGTTCCAGTTGTTGTGACAACTGTACGTCTGGTTAGGGCGGCTAGGTATTTAAACCTGAGGACACACAGTCCCGGACACACAGTCCTGAACACGCAGCTCAGAACCCTTAGTCCTCACTGTATTCCCCTTGAGCTAAGGTCACGCAGACCTCGCCCAATCACTCTGGTAAGTCTTCAAGGTAGACTCCCAAACCTTCACAGACTTCGTTCACCGGCAATCCACAATGACTCTTGGATGCTCAGAACGTGACGCCTAACCGGCTGGAGGATTCACAGTCCTCAAGTGTAATAAGTCTTCAGATCACACAGACAAGAAGACTTAATTGATGCCTAACACTCTTTGGCTTTGGGTGGTTAGGACTTTATCCTCGCAAGGAATTCTCTCTCAAAGGCTTCGAGGTGGGTTGCTCTCAAGCGACAACAGCCGTACTTTAACTCTGAGCAGCCAACCGTTTATGGTTGTAGGGGGTGGGCTATTTATAGCCAGTAGGCAACCCGACCTGATTTGTCCGAAATGACCTTGGGTCACTAAGGAACTGACACGTGTTCCAACGGTCAGATTTTAAACGCACACGGCAACTTTACTTGGGCTATAAGCAAAGCTAACTTGTCCAACTCTAGACAAGATTCGCTCTCATAGTCTTCACTCGAAGACATAGGATTTTGGTTAAGCATCACTTCAGTCATTCTGACTGGTTCTCTTGGACCCCACTTAACAGTACGGTGGTTCCTATGACTCAACAAAGAAGAAAAAGAACTACGAAAGATCTAAGTCTTCGAGCTCCATAGTCTTCAGGCGATGTCTTCTCTTGTCATAGTCTTCAATGTGAATATCTTCACATACCACCTTTGACTTCAATGTCTTCATACATTTTTAGGGGTCATCTCTGGTAGGAAAACCGAATCAATGAGGGACTTCTACCTGTGTTATCCTGCAATTCTCACAAACACATTAGTCCCTCAACTAGGTTTGTCGTCAATACTCCAAAACCAACTAGGGGTGGCACTAGATGCACTTACAATCTCCCCCTTTTTGGTGATTGATGACAAACTGGTTGAAGTTTCCAACGGGGAATATAATATGTGAAATTGTAAAGGATAAGGAATTGTCTTCATAAGTTGTAAGGGCTCCCCCTGAAGATGTGCATATAAGTAATTTGCTTTTGGAATGCAAATGCACATGGCAGGTTGTACTTGTGGAGATCCTCTTCAACTTATGATGACAATTCATCATGCATGAAAAGTATGTGAAGATAATGACATGCATAATGCAAAATGATCTAAGTGCGGAATTTATCGTCGCACATGCAGAATTTATCATCGCATCACAAAGTAGCAAACGAGTAGCAGACGACCATCGAGTTTAAGTGTTACAACTCAAAGAACCAAATGTATCAAAACGAGAGTTGTAAACACTAGGCAAAACATAAAGTAATCGCCCATATGGACCCGCTTGAAGACTATCACACTCATATGCTTCTCCCCCTTTTGTCAGTAAGGACCAAAAAGGTTTGAAGACATAGAGCATTTACTCGTTCCCATGAGGAGTAGGTGAAGTAGCAAGGTCGTCGGTGTTGTTAGGCGGTGCAGACGAGCTCGGGGAAGTGTTGATTTGTGCTGAAGGAGGGGGCGGTGAAGTAGCATCGTCTTCGTCCTCGATCACTCTGGCATTCACAGTTGCCGCAGAGGAAGAGAACTCAGAGTCTTCAAGTGAGGGAGTTCGTCGCAGCACAGCCCTTCAGGGAGGTGTGGAGTCAAACTTGAAACGTTCAGAGAAGCCATCCTCTTGAAGATCATCCTCAAAGCGCATAAGTGTCAGCCCTTTCCATGTACGCCGACAAGTTTCATGGGCAACAAAGGCATTCTTGGTGGCAAGGTTGCGAATGCGGTTGACATCCACCAAGAGGCTGTGCATTTGGCACTTCAGCCAGTCATGATGCCTATCATGTTTCTGATGAAGAGCAACCAGAAGCTCTCGGTCATTAAGAACACGAGATCGCCTCTTGGGACGTTGGGCAATAGTGCTTTCAATGGCTTCAGTGAGGGCATGATGAGGTGCGCGTGTAGTGCCAGCTAGAGGATAAACACGAGTGACTGCTTCAACTCCTTGAATGTTCTGAGAGAAACTTTGATGCTCTGCATTTTGAAGACTAAGAGGCTCCTTGGCAGGCTCTGGATAGAGGGCTTCAACGGACATATCCAGGTCAGGCATAAAGATCCGATGATTGCGAGCAGAGGGCTGATATGAGATAGCTGAGTGGAGTTTGATCAGCCTCATTATCCATGGAGCGTAGAACTTCAAGCCAAAGAGATCAGATCCTGAAGCAGCAAGTTGGCGAATGAAGAAGTCTTGTGCATTGAAGCATTTCCCGTGAAGAATATAGAAGACCAAAGTCTTCATTGCACCTTCCAGCTTTGCATATGGGGAATGTCCTTTGATGGGCCAGAGAGTTCGCCTTAAAATGTGATAGATGGTCCTTGGAAGATACTCCAGGTCTTCAACAAGGAACTCCTTAGGATATGTAGCGTCTTGTGGCAAAGGCTTCATCATACTGAGCATCTGACTCATGTTCGGTTCAGGCTTCTGAAAGATGCTCTCCATAGCTTCACTGTGAAGTTGACATCCAGGTTCATAGAAATCCCCAGGAGTGGGCAGACCAGTGAGCTCAATGATATCAAAGGCTTTGTCTTTGTGATGAACATTTCCTGTCATCCACTCAAGGACCCAAGTCTTCGGATCTCTGTTGTAACCACATATGTGAAGTGTGGCATAAAATTGGAGCAGCAACTCTTCGTTCCAGTGCTCTTGGTCGGTGACTAAAGGCAACAATCCAACCTCTTTGAAGCAGTCCAGAGCTTCTTCCAAGCAGGGCAGACCAGCTATTGCTTCAGTGTAAAGACACATATGTGGGAAGATGCGACCTTGATTGTATAGAATGCAGGAGTAATAGCTTCGCTGCGTATAGCTCCAGAATCGATCAGAAGATATTCGTTCCCTTGAGTAGGGGTTCTTGGAGCTATTGAAGAAGGTGTTGTCTGCTTTGAAGCTGTTGACATTGAAGGATCCAGGTGCTGATGCAGGACCTGGAAACCTAGGCAACCTTGGCATTGTCTTCTGTACCTGAGGCCTATGCTCAATGTGATAGTCAAACTGAGGACCAGCAGCAGGCGCAGGAACAGAAGCAGTAGCATCATTGGCTTCGCTGACTTCTAGTTCTTGGGTTGGTGTAGGCTCCACATTTGCTTCAGCCATGACAGCGTCTGTGGCTTCACTGGTGTTGCTGGTGGCAGCCTCAAGATTTTCTACCTCCACTTGATGAGCTGGAGGGTCGGGCACAGACACGTTCTCCTCGAGAACAGCTTCGTCAGTAGTTGGGGGAGTGGGAACATGTTCTTCTTCTTGGGTGTCATCGGCTGATGCAGCCAGAATGTCTTCAGCAGCTTTAGCTTCAGATTCGAAGACTGGAGGCCTTGGTCCTTTGCGAAGCCTGCATAACGCTGGCGACGCCTTTGGAGATGGAGTTGGCTGGGCCTCAAAGTCATCTTCTTCTTCTTGCCGGGGTGGTGTGACTTGTTGTTGTGGGTGATCAGCCCATGATGCATCCTGAGCAATTGGCGTCAGAGGACGACCAATGCTGATGAATTCGATGTGCGTAAGCACAGGCGATGATACCTGTTGGTGCTCGATCTGAGGAAGAACTGCATCATCTTCAACATGGTCATGGTGACCAATGTCTTCAGCAGCAGTGGGATCAGCTGCTGGAATGTCTTCAGCTTCATGAGCCTCTGTGAAAGCAGGCTCATGGACAGTCAGTTGGCGCTCTTGATGTTCAGCGGCAGGGCGAACCATGGAGATAGGTTCAACAATTAAGGGCTCTGTGGGAGCAGCCCGTTCCTTCTTGGTCTTCTGCTTCTTCTTGGAGGGAGCAGCAGCAGAGGCTTCAGGATGTTTCCTCTTTCTGGCTTCAGCCTCAGCAGTCCTCATCTTCTTCAGTTCTGAAGCGGTAGACCTGGCTTTTGGCTTCGAGCCAGTCATGCTGGTTGGGAAGACAATGGGATGTGCTTCCTGCCTTGGTGCGTCGGGTTCGGCCATAGCGGGGTTCTTCTTCTTCTGCTTTGCAGCCATCCTGGGGTCAATGCCAGGATGCCCAAGGGCCTTGCGCTTCTCAGCCTCATTGTAGGCTTGCACACACTTGTCAGCCAGGCTCTTCATGTGCTCATGAGAACCTTGAGCTTCTTCACGCTTCTTGAGAAAGGCTTCTTTGAGCTCGTGCAGCATGATCTTGAAGTTCTTGACCTCTTGCACGCTGAGCTTGGTCATATGCTTCTTGAACTGAGCTTTCTCAAAGTCAATCTTCTACTTCAGTTCAATGATGCGCTGGGCTATAGCTAACTCTATAGCAATGGCGCCATGGAAGGCAACACTGAGGCCAATGGGAAGTTGCAGATCTTCAAAGCTGAGGTTGGGCGTGTCAAACCACTCATCGATGAAGTCGTGGATGATTGCCACGTCAAGGAGAGGCAAATTGTTGAAGATTTCTGCTTCTTCTTTGCTCTTGATCAGTTGCTCAAGAGCGTCATCTGCAAGATCTTCATCACTGGATAGATCAATGGCATCGTTGCGTAGAATAGCAGCAGCAGTCAGTTCTTGGCTGGTGTGTGGTAGAGGCATCTTGACTTTCTGGGGCTTGGAGATGCGTGACAGATCTTCAGACTGCACACTGTCTTCAGGAGGTGTAGTAGCCAGTGGCTTTGCCCGTGAGATTTTTGGTGCTGAGGCAGGCTTTGAAGCTTTAGGCTGCTTCAGTTTCTTTGGCTTTGGCACTGCAGGCGCTTCATCTAATTCAACGTCATCTGCAGGCTCATCCACGGCTGTCCCTTGAACCACGATATGAGTGATGAGACCTTCCAGGTTGTAGGAGGGCCCAACAAGATTGGGTTCAGCTTCGCGGGTCCCATTGGCACGGGGAGCAGAGGGACCAGGGTTGAAGTCTAATCCCAAAGACTTCTTGTTCTGCTTCGCCGAATTCTGGGCAAACTGGAAGTTGCGCTTGAACAGATTGTCGTCACGACACCATTGCAGTGATGATGGGTCAGCATCCGCAGGCTGTGGTCCACGGACCATGCAGGGATAGAAGCCTTGTTCAATGGCTTCATCTCTGGACCTGGGTTGAAGATTTTTGTATAGGATGTCTCCCCATGGTCACTTGATGGCATTCTTTTCAGTCTATTCCTTTGTCACAAATCTGTACTTGAACCACTGTTCTGCCCAATATCGTCGAATCCATTGGATTCGTGTCTTGCGCTGATTGTAATCCTCTTCTGGATCTGTCTTATACAGTTCTGAGAGGTCATCGGGCAGATCTCTTGATGTCTCACCTCGATGCTTTCTGCCACCCTTCCTTGCTGATTTCTCTGCAGCCATGAACTTTAAACTGAATGGCTTCAATACGTTCAAAGGCTTCAAGGGCTTTCGCTTGCTGGACAAACAGGAACTGGCTTCGAGAGAATTTATGTGATGCTGTAAGAATTCTGCAAATGAATGCAGACTATGAGAACCAAGGGATTCTCCCACGGACATGTACCTGTGACAGCATTAAGGTGCGAGGGAAGGGGTAGAGGTCATATGCATTCTCAAAAGATTTTGAAGATAAATTAGTTTAGAAGACATTGACCTCATCATGCGAAGACATTCACTCATAGATAAGGAGTTGGTTCCAGATTTGTACGAATCCACAAATCAGTACAAGTGAGGAATCTAACTACTTTGTGAAGCATAAGTGAACATACTAGGCATAATATGAGATGAAGTATGAAGTGGATCCAACTTGTGTGAACAGAAACTGCTTGTGGTAGAAAGTGACAAATCTATAGGATCAAAGAGGCCGTAAAAAGGGAGTTTTATTTACCACACAAGAAACTACTAGACGAAGTGGAAGAGGAGGCCGAGTAGTTCGGTCATCCGTGCCCTAACTTGGCGACGGAGGACACCTACGGCGACGACGGAGAAGACAATGTCCGCGGTCGGCGTGAAGAAGGCGTCAGAGAGGTTGCGGCAGCTAAGCGCTTCGTCGCCGGCGTCGTCGAGGGCTAGCGGTAGCGCTAGGGTTCGTGCGAGAGTGGAAGAAAGGATAATGACTGAGGTGAGGTGTGTATTTATAGGGACAGGGACGGCTCAGTGTTATTACACAGCTGCCCCTGGCGATTCACATCTGAGGAACATGTGGCCATCATGGAGCATATCAGATGTTGTTCCATGTTCCCACGCACGCCTGGATTGTCGGGTGGTCGTTCCCACTTCTCCGGGTTTCAGGTGAAGGAATTAGCATTGAAAACGGACTTAATGTTTGTCTCTATATCTTTCGCTAACAAGGATGCAGAGAAGACATTCGACAGTTTCAATAGAATGCATATGATTTGGAGAGATAGAGTTTGAGATAGAAAGCATAGAGAGTTAGGGTCCGATCACATTCACTTAGTTCAAAAGATTCAACAAGAAGACATTGCTATAAGTGAATGCTGTAGAGGATAGAACACTAGTATATATATATATATATATATATATATATATATATATATATATATATATATATATATATATATATATATATATATATATATATATATATATATGATCAACATACTGAAGATAATCATGAAGATATGTTGAGATTGAAGTCAAACCAAATGTGAAGACATAGCAAATGTAACGCCATGAGTGAAATACTTCAAACGGAACATTTGGTGGTGGCGTTACCCACCGTATAGGAAGTATTAGACCCGGACACGGCGCACAATTATCGTGGCGCTCCGAAGTCAAATTCCTCATTAATGTATTCACACTTAAAATGTATGTCTTCATTGATTGAAGATATACTTTACTTCGTGTGTTGCACATCTAAGTCATCAATACGCGTAAGTGTTAGGATGTGTGCCTGATCACAGGACATTTGAGAATTCCAAGATATTTAGCTCACACCGTAACTTGCAAAATCTCTTCTCATCCAAGGGCTTGGTGAAGATATCTGCCAATTTATCTTCAGTGTTGACATGTATGATATCAATATCTTCCTTCACAACATGATCTCTGAGAAAGTGATGACGGATCTCAATGTGCTTTATCTTCGAGTGCTGAACTGGGTTATTGACAATCTTGATGGCGCTTTCGTTGTCGCAGTAGAGTGGTACTTGCTTCAGATGAATGCCATAGTCTTTGAGTGTTTGCTTCATCCACAGAAGCTGAGCGCAGCAAGATCCAGCAGCAATGTATTCAGATTCAGCAGTGGAGAGAGATACACAGTTCTGCTTCTTTGAAGACCAACATACAAGTGATCGTCCCAGAAAATGACATGTGCCTGATGTAGACTTGTGATCCACCTTGTCACCAGCATAATCAGCATCCGAGAATCCAACCAGATCAAACTCTGAGCCCTTTGGATACCATAATCCTAGAGTTGGGGTGTAAGCCAAATATCGAAGAATTCGCTTCACAGCTAAGTGATGCTATTCCTTTGGTGCCGCTTGGAATCGAGCACACATGCAAACACTAAGCATAATATCTGGCCTAGATGCACATAGATAAAGTAAAGAACCAATCATGGAGCGGTATACCTTTTGATCGAACTCTTTACCATTGTTGCCGGGACCCAGATGATGTTTGGCTGGCATTGGCGTCGTGAAGCCTTTGCAGTCTTGCATACCGAACTTCTTCAGGCAATCTTTGAGATACTTCTCTTGAGATATAAAGATGTCGTTGCGTTGCTGTCGTATTTGAAGACCAAGGAAGAACTTCAGCTCTCCCATCATGGACATCTGATATTGCTCTTGCATCATATATCCAAACTCTTCACTGTATTTCTGATTGGTGCAGCCGAAGATAATGTCATCCACATATATTTGGCACACAAACAGTTCACCATCATATGCCTTCGTGAAGAGAGTGGGGTCGAGGGAACCAGGTGTGAAGCCTTTGCTCTTCAGGAAGTATTTGAATGTGTCATACCAAGCCCGAGGGGCTTGTTTGAGGCCATACAGTGCCTTGTTGAGCTTGTATACCATGTCAGGATGTTTTGGATCTTCAAAGCCAGGCGGTTGTGCAACATACACTTCTTCTTCAATCTTTCCATTGAGAAAAGCGCTCTTCACATCCATTTGATATAGAAGTATGTTATGATGATTTGCATAGGCCAGCAGTATGCGTATGGCTTCAAGTCGAGCCACAGGAGCAAATGTTTCATCGAAGTCAATCCCTTCAACTTGAGTATATCCTTGAGCAACGAGACGAGCTTTGTTTCTGACAACTTGACCATGCTCATCTTGCTTGTTGCGATATATCCATTTGGTGCCTATTATATTGTGCTTCCAAGGATCAGGACGCTTAACCAGTTCCCATACATTATTCAGCTCAAACTATTGAAGCTCTTCTTGCATAGCTTGAATCCATTCAGGTTCCATGAAGGCTTCTTCAACTTTCTTGGGTTCTGTTATTGAGACGAATGCGAAGTGCCCACAGAAATTTGCTAGCTGTGTTGCCCTTGAACGAGTGAGTGGACCGGGTGCATTGATTCTATCAATTATTCTCTCAATCTGCACTTTATTGGCAACACGAGGATGTACAGGGCGAAGATTTTGCTCTTGCTGATCATTGTCATTGTTAGAGGGATTGTCTTCAGGCTGAGCATTGTCTTCAGGTTGATCAGGTGCGGAGATGATAAGTTCCTCTTCAGGTTGAGCTTCAGAAGGTATGATTTCTCCAGTTCCCATAAGTTTGATTGATTCACTGGATGGAACTTCATCTAGCACATTTGGCAGGTGCTCTCTTTGTGAGCTGTTAGTCTCATCGAACCGCACATCCACTGTTTCAACCACTTTATAATGAAAGAGATTGAATACTCTGTAGGAGTGCGAATCCTTTCCATATCCAAGCATAAAACCCTCATGTGCTTTTGGTGCAAATTTTGAAGTGTGATGTGGATCCTTGATCCAGCACCTGGCGCCAAATACTCTAAAGTAACTGACATTTGGCTTCTTGCTAGTAAGGAGCTCATAAGATGTCTTGTTCAGAAGCTTGTGAAGATAAACATGGTTGATTGTATGGCATGCAGTATCAATGGCTTCAGGCTAGAATTTTCTTGGAGTCTTGTATTCATCAAGCATCGTTCGGGCCATCTCAATAAGTGTTCTGTTCTTGCGTTCGACGACGCCATTCTGCTGTGGCGTGTATGGAGCTGAGAATTCATGTGTGATGCCCAAAGTATCAAGATATGTATCAAGGCCAGTGTTCTTGAATTCAGTGCCATTGTCACTTCTGATGTGCTTTATCTTGGCGCCATAGTTGTTCATTGCTCGATTGGTGAAGCGCCTGAAGACATCCTGCACTTCAGTCCTGTAGAGGATTATATGCACCCAAGTATATTTAGAATAATCATCAACAATGACAAAGCCATAGAGACAAGCAGTAGTAGTAGTAAGAGTTGAGTAATGAGTGGGACCGAAAAGATCCATGTGGAGCAGTTCGAAGGGTCGAGTCGTTGTCATGATTGTCTTCGAGGGATGCTTGGCCCTCGTCATCTTTCCTGCTTCACAAGCACCGCATAAGTGATCTTTCTTGAACTTGACGCCCTCAATGCCTATGACATGCTTCTTCTTTGCAAGGGTGTGCAGGTTCCTCATGCCAGCATGCCCTAGCCTCCGATGCCAGAGCCAGCATTCTGAAGCTTTTGCTAGAAGACATACGACAAGCTGTGGTCCTGCTGAGAAATCTACCACGTACAAATCATCTTTCCTATACCCTTCAAACACTAGAGACTTGTCAGATTCCATTAGAACAAGGCAACGATATTTTCCAAACATCACAATGATGTTTAAATCACAAAGCATTGAGACAGACATTAAGTTGAAGCCAAGGGATTCAACAAGCATGACTTTATCCATGTGTTGATCCTTTGAGATTGCAACTCTACCTAGACCCAATACCTTACTTTTACCAGTGTCAGCAAATGTGATGTGACTTTTGTCGGATGGATGTAAGGTTGAGTCCATAAGAAGGCTTCTCTTGCCAGTCATGTGATTGGTACACCCACTATCAATAATCCATTCTGAAGCTGCTGGTGTCGTACCCTACAGTGCAGTTAGGGGGATAGGCTTCACGAAGAGAATTGTGAAGCAAAAACATTTGACAAACTAGTGGGTTATGAAAGCTTAGATCGAGATTTGGACTGATAGGGCGAGTAGCAAGCGATTCAGGAACAGAGTACATAATAAGACCATTTGGGCATTTGATCTTGCGCCCTACAAGATGTTTAAGGTCCCCAGCAATAGCGTCAGACGATTTTGGTTTTCTGCTGGAGACCTTTCCCTGCAAAAGAGAGTTAAGCTTTCTTAGCCACCCACATCTTCAAGGGTGGCTTTGAAGCAATGAGTCTAAGTGCAGCATCTGAGAATTTTGGCTTTGGAGCCCTAGCCAAAAGTCTTGCAGGTGGACAATAGTACTCATAAGAATAAGAAGAATAGTTTTTGGTCTTATGAACATGGCGGTTTGATGAACTGCGCTCATATTCATAGGCCTGAGTATGGCTTCCCTGCAAAACATTTGCGTTAGTGCGACTCCGGTGAGTCCTCTGTCTATATGAAGCCTTCGGACCATATGAAGCATGTGGTCTGGAGTTTGTCTTCTTCACCTGTGGTGTCATGATGACATTCACAGGAAGATTCTCCAAACACCTTTTCGGCACCCAGATCTTCTTCATAGGTGGTCCATTCCTGCAGTTAGTACCAATATACCTGGCAAACACTTCACCATTCTGATTCTTAAACAGTTTGTAGTTTGCATCAAAGGATTCATCAATAACAATGGGATTAGCACAAGTGAAGCCAGATAGGGTGGATGCATCCACTGAAGGTTCCTTTGCAGCAACCCATGTGGTTTTGGGGTACTGCTCAGGTTTCCAGTAAGAGCCATCGGCATTCATTTTCCTTTCGAACCCAACACCCTCTTTCCTAGGGTTTCGGTTCAGGATCTGCCTTTTGAGGACATCACATAGTGTCTGATGCCCTTTGAGACTTTTGTACATCCCTGTTTCAAGCAGTGTCTTCAACCTAGCATTCTCATCAGCAATGGCAGTGGTATCCTCAGCAGAGGGGTTAGTTACCCCATCAACAGGTGAAGATATTGCAATAGTAGCAGCAGTAGAACATTCAACAACAAAAGTAGCGTTATCACGCTCAATGCATTTAAGACATGGTGGTTCAAATGCTTCCTGAGCTGAACTGATCTGTTTGGCGCGAAGTGACTCGTTTTCCTTTTGAAGATCTTCATGAGCCGCTCTCAATTTCTCAAGGTCTAGCTTCCTTTGAAGATAATCGTAGGACAACCTTTCATGAGTTGTTGAGAGTGTTTCATGATGACTTTCAAGTTCCTCATACTTAACGTGAAGATTTTTTATGTCTTCAATTAAGGACTGAGATCGAGTCATTTCATCGTCTAATAGATCATCACTTTTGTCTAACAGTTTTTGAATGTGTTCCATAACTTTCTGTTGTTCAGTTGCAATTTTAGCAAGTGTTTTGTAGCTAGGTTTGGAATCACAATCAGATTCATCGTCACTGGATGTTTGATAGTGAGTAGTGCGTGTGTTTACCTTGGCACCACGTGCCATGAAGCAGTAGGAAGGAGCGGAGTAGTCCTTGTCATTTGCATCGGTGTCGGTGATGAAGTCATTGTCTTCAGTGTTGAAGATGGACTTGGCAACGTATGCTGTAGCCAGACTCGCAATGCCAGAATCGGACTCCTCCTCAGACTCCACCTCCGCCTCCTCAGAAGCAGACTCCTCCTCAAAATCCATTTCCTTGCCAACAAACGCACGTGCCTTGCCAGATGAGCTCTTCTTGTGTGATGAAGACTTTGAGGAAGACTTGGAAGAAGACTTTGAGTATTTCTTCTTCGTCTTGTCGTCAGAGGCATACTCCTTGCTCTTCTTCTTCTTCTTCTTGTTCTCATTGTCCCATTGTGGACACTCAGAGATGTAGTGGCCAGGCTTCTTGCACTTGTGACATGTTCTCTTCTTGTAGTCATGAGAAGAAGCTTCATCATTCCTTGAGCTTGATCGTGAAGACTTTCTGAACCCTTTCTTCTTGGTGAATTTTTGGAACTTCTTCACAAGCATAGCAAGCTCCTTTCCAATGTCTTCAGGATCATCAGAACTGCTGTCAGATTCTTCTTCGGATGAGGAGACAGCTTTTGCCTTCAAGGCACGAGTTCACCCATAGCTGGGACCGTAGATGTCTCTTTTCTCAGAAAGCTGAAACTCGTGTGTGTTGAGCCTCTCAAGTATGTCAGACGGATCGAGTGTCTTGAAATCAGGGCGTTCTTGAATCATCAGGGCTAGGGTGTCAAACAAACTGTCAAGTGATCTCAGGAGTGTCTTGACGACTTCATGCTTGGTGATCTCAGTGGCGCCGAGGGCTTGAAGCTCATTTGTGATGTCAGTGAGTCGATCAAACGTGAGCTGGACATTCTCATTGTCATTTCTCTTGAAGCGGTTGAAGAGGTTGCGAAGGACACTGATTCTCTGATCTCTCTTGGGTGGAGACGCCTTCGTTGACCTTGGAGAGCCAGTCCCAGACTAGCTTGGAAGTCTCCAACGCACTCACACGGCCATAATGTCCTTTGGTCAGATGACCACAGATGATATTCTTGGCAGTAGAGTCTAGTTGAACCAACTTCTTGACATCAGCAGCAGTGACACCTTCTCCAGCCTTGGGAACGCCATTCTTGACGACATACCATAGGTCGACATCAATGGCTTCAAGATGCATGCGCATCTTATTCTTCCAGTAGGGATATTCAGTTCCATCGAAGACGGGGCACGCAGCGGAGACTTTAATTATCCCTGCAGTCGACATAGCTAAAACTCCAGGTGATACCAATTGAAAGTGCTAGTGATCAACTAGAGAGGGGTGAATAGGCGATTTTTATGAAAGTCTTCTAAACAGGGAAGTTTTGAAGACAAACGATAGAATTAAACCTATTACCACGCAGCGGAAGGTAGACTACACTAGGCAAACCTTAGTCAGGTAATCAACGAAGTGAAAGCACGATGACTAATAGCAGCTAGGCAGTAGGGATCAGGTAGGAAGATATTGTGAAGCCAATCAGAACAAGCAGTCACTTAGTGAAGACAAAAGATAATGCAATCACGCAATGACTTCACAAGGACCAACAGTAAGTAAAGGGAAGGGAGGGATGAAACCAGTGACTCGTTGAAGACAATAATTTGTTGGACCAGTTCCAGTTGTTGTGACAACTGTACGTCTGGTTAGGGCGGCTAGGTATTTAAACCTGAGGACACACAGTCCCGGACACCCAGTCCTGAACACGCAGCTCAGAACCCTTAGTCCTCACCGTATTCCCCTTGAGCTAAGGTCACACATACCTCGCCCAATCATTCTAGTAAGTCTTCAAGGTAGACTCCCAAACCTTCACAGACTTTGTTCACCGGCGATCCACAATGACTCTTGGATGCTCAGAACGTGACGCCTAACCGGCTGGAGGATTCACAGTCCTCAAGTGTAATAAGTCTTCAGATCACACAGACAAGAAGACTTAAATGATGCCTAACACTCTTTGGCTCTGGGTGGTTAGGACTTTATCATCGCAAGGAATTCTCTCTCAAAGGCTTCGAGGTGGGTTGCTCTCAAACGACAACAGCCATACTTTAACTCTGAGCAGCCAACCGTTTATGGTTGTAGGGGGTGGGCTATTTATAGCCACTAGGCAACCCGACCTGATTTGTCCGAAATGACCCTGGGTCACTAAGGAACTGACACGTGTTCCAACGGTCAGATTTTAAACACACACGGCAACTTTACTTGGGCTACAGGCAAAGCTGACTTGTCCAACTCTGGACAAGATTCGCTCTCATAGTCTTCACTCGAAGACATAGGATTTTGGTTAAGCATCACTTCAGTCATTCTGACTGGTTCTCTTGGACCCCACTTAACAGTACGGTGGTTCCTATGACTCAAAAAAGAAGAAAAAGAACTACGAAAGATCTAAGTCTTCGAGCTCCATAGTCTTCATGCGATGTCTTCTCTTGTCATAGTCTTCAATGTGAATATCTTCACATACCACCTTTGACTTCAATGTCTTCATACATTTTTAGGGGTCATCTCTGGTAGGAAAACCGAATCAATGAGGGACTTCTACCTGTGTTATCCTGCAATTCTCACAAACACATTAGTCCCTCAACTAGGTTTGTCGTCAATACTCCAAAACCAACTAGGGGTGGCACTAGATTCACTTAAAAATTTCACCTTCATGATATTCAATTCATTCAACCATTTACGCATAGGATATAAGTGAAGCACAAGACTAAATGACAAGCTAGTCCAAAAAGATTTAAGTGAAGATCAAGCGAGTAGTTATGTAAATGGGTAGCTATCTGAGGACTCTCTCTTATTTAAAAGTTTCAGATCTAAGTATTTTATTAAAACAGAAAGCAAAACAAAACAAAATGGCATTCCAACAATAGCACACATCATGTGAAGAAGCAAAAACTTAGGCTCAACCGATGCTAACCGATAATTGTTGAAGAAGAAAGGTGGGATGCCTACCAGGGCATCCCCGAGCTTAGATGTTTGAGACTTCTTGAAATATTATCTTGGGGTGCCTTGGGCATAGCCAAGCTTGAGATTTTGTGTCTCCTTAATTCCTCTCATATCATGGTTTTCCTAAATCTCAAAAACTTCATCCACACAAAAGTCAACAAGAACTCGTGAGATACGTTAGTATAAATCAATGCAAAACTTTATCATTCTCTACTGTATAAAATCATCAAAATTATTATTCAACATTGCATACTAAATGCCTCTGCATATTTAATACTCCTATCCTCAAATAGAATCATTAAATAAGCAAATTTATGCAAACAATGCAACCATAACAACAATCTACCAAAACAGTACAGTTTGCAAAGAATGCAAGAGTATCAATACTTATTTAACTCCAAAAATTATGAAAATTTAGCACACTGTAGAAAATTTATCAAAGATTATTGTGCAAAAAGTTTCAACATTTTATCACATTCTGACTTTTCTCGGAAATTTTTGCAACATTGATAAACTATCTGTTTTGAAACAGCAACTCATATACTTGCAAGATAAGCATGGTAAAGACTATCTTGCCACTTTTATTGAAATAAAAGATGCAAAAAATTATTATAAGTATCAGCAAGAAAATCCTATAAAAATAAAATGACGCTCCAAGCAAAACAAATATCATGTGACGAATAAAAATATAGCCTCAAGTGAGGTTACTGATAATGTTGGAGACGAAAGAGGGGATGCCTTCTGGGCATCCCCAAGCTTAGTTGCTTGGATATTCCTTGGATATTGACTTGGGGTACCTTGGGCAACCTCAAGATTAGGGTCTTATCACTCCTTATTCTCCTCATACCGATGTCTCACCCAAAACTTGAAAACTTCAATCACACAAAACTTAACGGAACTTCGTGAGATAGGTTAGCATGATAAAGAGCAAACCATTTCACTTTGGTACTGTCAAAGACAAGATTCATAATTGTTCTCACACAATTCCTACTGTACCATATCATTTCTAGAATTTATATCAAGCAATATAAGCCATAGAAACTAGAAAACAAGCAAACTATGCATTGAAAACAGAATCTGTCAAAAACAGAACAGTATGTAGTATCTGTACTCCAACCATACTTCTGCTACTCGAAAAATATCTGAAAAATTAGGACAACCTAGGAAATTTTTCTATTAATCTTCTTCAAAATTAATCAGTATTTTATCACGCTTCTGTTAAAATTTAGAATTATTTTCCCGAGCGCAAAAGTTTCTGTTTTTCAGCAAGATCAAATCAACTATCACCATAGACCATTCCAAAGGCTTTACTTGGCACTTTATTGAAACAAAAGCAATAAAACATGATTAATACAGTAGCCTAATCATGTGAACACACAAAAACAGTAGGTAAAAGTGTTGGGTTGTCTCCCGACAAGCGCATTTATTTAATGCCTTTTAAGCTAGGCATGATGATTTTAATGATGCTCGCATAAAAGATAAGAATTGAAACATAACAAGAGCATCATGAAACACATGGCAAGCACATTTAAGCCTAACCCACTTTCTATGCATAGGGATTTTGTGATTAAACAAATTATGGGAACAAGAATCAACTAGCATAGGAAAGCAAAAAAACTAGCATAACTTCAAGATTTTCAACACATAGAGAGGAAACTTGATATTATTGCAATATGTAGAAGCACATGTTCCTCTCACATAATAATTTTCAGTAGCATCATGGATTAATTCAACAATATATCTATCACATAAAGTATTCTTTTCATGATCCATAAGCATAGAAATTATGCTACTCTCCACATAAGCAAATTTATTCCCATGAGTAGTAGTGGGAGCAAACTCAACAAAATAACTATCATGTGATTGAAAATTAAAATCATGATGACAAGTTTCATGGTTATAATTATTATTTATATCATACATGTCATCACTATAATCATCATAGATAGCAACTTTGTTATCATAGTCAATTGAAGTCTTTTCCAAAATGGTGGATTCATCACTAAATAAAGTCTTGACCTCTCCAAATCCACTTTCATCATTATAATCATCATAAATAGGAGGCATGCAATCTTTATAACAAATTTGCACATCAAATCTTGGGGGACTAAAAATATCATCTTCATAAAACATAGCATCCCCAAGCTTATGGCTTTGCATATCATTAGCATCATGGATATTCAAAGAATTCATACTAACAACATTGCAATCATGCTCATCATTTATACCAAACATTCTATTGAATTCTTCTTCTATCAATTGAGCACAATTTTCCTTTCCATCATTTTCACAAAATAAATTATAAATATGGATAATATGATGCAACCTCAGTTCCATGTTTTTTGTAGTTTTCTTTTATAAACCAAACTAGTGATAAACAAGAAACTAAAAGATTCGATTGCAAGATCTAAAGATATACCCTCAAGCACTCATCTCCCCGGCAACAACACCAGAAAAGAGCTTCGTTGACGGGATGTGAGTGCCGCTTACCTAACCTCCCCGACAATGGCGCCAGAAAAGAGCTTGATGTCTACTACGCAACTTTATTCTTGTAGACTCGTGTTGGGCCTCCAAGTGTAGAGTTTTGTAGGACAGTAGCAATTTTCCCTCAAGTGGATGACCTAAGGTTTATCAATCTGTGGGAGGTGTAGGATGAAGATGATCTCTCTCAAACAACCCTACAACCAAATACAAGAAATCTCTTGTGTCCCCAACACACCCAATACAATGGCAAATTGTATAGGTGCACTAGTTCGGCGAAGAGATGGTGATAAAAGTGTAATATGGATGGTAGAAATATATTTTTATAATCTGAATAAATAAAAACAGCAAGGTAGCAAATAATAAATGGGCACAAAAATGGTATTGCAATGATTGAAAATGAGGCCTATGATCCGTACTTTCATTAGTGCAATCTCTCAACAATTCTAATATAATTTGATCATATAACCATCCCTCAAAGTGCAACGAAGAATCACTCCAAAGTTCCTATCTAGCAGAGAACATACGAAGAAATTGTTTGTAGGTTACGAAACCACCTCGAAGCTATTCTTTTCGATCGATCTATCCAAGAGTACGTACTAAAATAACACCAAATAATTTCAGATTCATAATACTCAATCCAACACAAAGAACTTCAAAGAGTGCCCCAAGATTTCTACCGGAGAAACAAAAGATGAGAACATGCATCAACCCCTATGCATAGATTACCCCAATGTCACCGTGGGAATCCGCGAGTTGAGTGCCAAAACACATATCACGTGAATCAATATGATACCCCATTGTCACCACGAGTATTCATATGCAAGACATATATCAAGTGCTCTCAAATCCATAAAAGTTTCAATCTAATAACAAAAAAATCTCAAAGGGAAAAACTCAATTCATCACAACAAGATAGAGAGGGGAAAACACCATATGATCCGACTATATTAACGAAGCCCGCGATACATCAAGATCGGGACATCTCAAGAACACGAGAGAGAGATTAAAAACATAGCTACTGGTACGAACCCTCAGCCCTGAGGGTGGACTACTCCCTCCTCATCATGGTGGCCGCCGGGATGATGAAGATGGCCACCGGTGATGATTCCCCCCTTCGACAGAGTGCCGGAACGGGGTCTAGATTTGTTTTCGGTGGCTACGGAGCCTTGCAGCGGCGGAACTTTTGATCTAGGTTAACCCCGATGGTTTTTGGAATATTTGGGAATTTATAGGGCGAAGAGGGGGTGCGGGAGGTCACCAAGGTGGGCACAGCCCACGTAGGCGCGCCTGGGCCTCCAGGCGCGCCCTGGTGGGCTGTGCCCCCCTCAGGGCACCCCCAGGTGCTGCTCTGGCCCACTAGTGGTCTTCTGGTCCATAAAAAAACCACAAAAAGTTTCGCGGTGTTTGGACTCTGTTTGATATTGATTTCCTGCAATGTAAAAAAACAAGCAAAAACAACTGGCACCGGGCACTGGGTCAATAGGTTAGTCCCAAAACATGATATAAAGTTGCTATAAAATGATTGTAAGACATCCAAGAATGATAATATAATAGCATGAATACTTCATAAATTATAGATACCTTGGAGACGTATCAGCACCACCCGCTGTCAAAATATGGGCGAAACTGACATTCTCACTTTCAACGAGATGTTGGACCAGATACGGGATCTTAGGATCCTAGACGGGCAAACAACGACCCATGATCAGGTCAGATCTAGATTTAGAGGTGCGAAATTTTTTGTCCCACCCGCCACCCACCTAGCCGCCGTGATCGAGGACTTAACTGACTTGCCTGACTACGCCTCCGAAGAGGCCATTAACATGGAAGAGGATGTCGATGATATGTCATATACAGTGTCACCTATGACATCCAGTTACACCGAGAATTGGACGGCTACTTCTAACCATGAAGTCTACATGGTAGACACTCCTAAGGATGACAAAAAGACCGCCGACCAGTTCTCGCTTATTATGACTGTCAATTTTCAGCTTTCTCCACTAAGGTACTTAACCAGACGAGCTAGAAGTACAATCACAATGGTTCTCCCTTTACCCTCCTAGCCGACCAATGTGGAATGTAAGAGGGCAAACACAGGAGCCGGCCAACCCAACTAATTGACCAAAGACATAATATAGTGCAATATCCGAGACGCCGCACACATAAGATAGAGATAGTGCCGGAATGATGCTTGGGTGAGTTTTATAGTTGAGCCGCCGGTTTATTGGCCGATCGCATTTGCAACATGTATCGAATGAGTTTGTTTCCGCGTGAAAAAGCGGAAAGAAGTTTCAAGAGAAGGCATTGTTTGAACCTTAACATGTGAATTGATTGCTACTTTATCATGATGAGTTTTATGAGAAAGAGTTGCTGTTATGATGCTAGGAAAAATGATTGAAATTATCATTGATCAAACTCATGCACTTTGCTTGCATTCACACTTCATAAATTATTTCTTTGATCATTTACCTACTCGAGGACGAGTAGGAATTAAGCTTGGGGATGCTGATACGTCTCCAACGTATCTATAATTTATGAAGTATTCACGCCATGTTTACAACAATTTTATATGGTTTTGGTATGATTTGAATGGAACTAACACAGACTGACGCTGTTTTCAGCAGAACTACCATGGTGTTATTTTTTGTGCAGAAATAGAAGTTCTCCAAATGCAATGAAACTTTTTGACGATTTTTTTGGAATGAAAGATGCATTAGAAGCTTCGTGGGAGGACCAGAAGGTGAAGGAAGTGGCCACCACCCACCAGGGCATGCCAGGGGCCTTGCTCGTGTGTTGGTGGGTGGTGGGCCACTCGAAGCCCATCTGAACGTGAGACCGACGCCAAAAATCCTATAAATACAGAAACCCCCAGAAATAACCCCAGATTAGAAGTTCCTCCATCGCAAGCCTCTGTAGCCACAA
>NC_041388.1:82675839-82679648 GCF_002162155.2 Triticum dicoccoides
GGTGGCAATCTTCATCATCCCGACAGCCACCATGACGAGGAGGGAGTAGTCCACCCTTGGGGTTGAGGGTTTGTACCAGTAGCTATGTGTTTAATCTCTCGCTCTCGTGTTCTTGAGTTGGCATGATCTTGATGTATCACGAGCTTTGTTAATATAGTTGGATCATATGGTGTTTTCCCCTCTCTATCTTATTGTGCTGAATTGAATTTTCCCTTTGAGATTTCGTTTTATTGGATGAATACTTTTATGGATTTGAGAGAACTTGACACTACTGCAGGTTGCTGCTAACGCGACACTACGATCAGAGGCCCTTCGACGAAATTGGGTGCGATGCCATAATCGCAAACGATGGTGTAAAAAACCCATCAAAAAGGTGCAAAACATTTGCGATGGAGGATGCATCAAACACGGTTCAGATTTTAGTTGCGTGTGCGATGCAGGGCATATGATTCAGCTCAATTAACTGTTTACGATGAGGAGGAACAAAAGAAATGGGCAGCCAGATGAAGGTGTGTGCGATGTACAACATACGGTTCACTCAGATGAACTGTTTGTGATTAGGCAACACAAAAGAAACGGTCAGCCAGATCAAAGGTGATACGGCATGCAGTTCACTCAGATGAACTGTTTGCGTTGAGACATGAGAGCAGAAATGGTTCAAATGAACAACATGTGTGTGATACGAGGCAAACAGGTGTGTAATCGGAAACGTGTGCGAAGACTGATAACGACATAGACGACTACTGCTAACAAGCTGTGTATGTTGTGAGCAAATGATTGCTGGTGTACAATTGTGAGTGATTGATGAAAACATCACTGACGGGTTACATTGTTTAGTCCGCGTGCGATGTGATTTTCTTTGTCCACACAACATCTACGCTCTGTCTATAGAGCATCAACATATATACTTAAAAAGACAGTATTGCATAACCAAATTAAGCATAAAATTACACAAGTGACTACACACATAACATTTCCACACACCAAAGCAAGCAATTACATGCATACTAAAGTAGGAGAAACGAGGATCTAATCATATACTTATTGTTGCAACGACGCTTGCCAGTGCTCTGCTTCCGGCTGGATCCCTGGCCGTTTTAGGGAAGGAGGCACTTCCTCATGTCAACGATCCACCTGTACATGTCGCAGCTCGTGTACGCCTCCTTGGCCGTGCACACGATGTGAGCTTTATCGAGTTTCTCCATCCAGGCCGAGTGCCAGGCACGCTTGTCCTTGTTGCATGAATCCTTCATGTCTCTGTAGTAGGGGTCGATGATGGCCTCGACGAGGTGAAACCGTGAGTCCTTCTCATGCTCCTTGCGGCCCCAGATCTTGTATTGGCCCTGGATGTCGACAAGATTCTAGCAGGTGATGCCCGAATTATCGAGCACCTTTACATTGTTGGTGATGTCCACCATAGCGAACATGTAGTGGGGGCTGTTGACAAACCTGGCGAAATGCTTGCAAGGCCTTATGGCCAGGCAGTAGTGGTAGACGAGGATGTGGTGGCACACACACATCTAGGTGATGATGACCTTGGGACCAGACCCGTCACGAGTGTGGGTGCACTCGAGGTCGAACCCGACCACCTTGTACTTCTCCGCGGTAAGCTACAACTCCATGATGTGGATGGAGTGCTCCACCTAGACCGGGTCATTGGTGTACACCACCGAGAGGTCCATGAACCTTCTGTGGGTGTCCACAACGGCACGCATGGTGAACTGCTGCTCGTCGTCGGCAGTCGCTTGGAGCACCATTGGATTCGCGCAGGATACCCTCTAAGAATTTCTCATGGTGGGTGTGCTTCTTGCAATGGTGGGGCACGATCGAAAGGTTGAAGAGACACAATGGTTAAATGCCTGCTGTAATAAATGGGGGCCGGCCGACCTATAATCGTCACGTCTTGTCACGACTTTCATAGAGGAGGATTCCAGTGCACACTTGACAACACCGCCCCACATGTGTGGGCTCGAAGAGGCGCCAAATGTATCGTCAGTGAGCCTATTCCCATGCTACCGCGCTATTTACCATGCAAGCTTCCCGCTTGGCTTGTTTGGCCACGCGTCGGCTAGAAGAGGGACAAATCGTGGGTGTTTATTGGCAAAAAGCTTTGTAAAAACGAAGTGTGTGGAATGACTTCGATCATAAGTTTACCCATGGGTGATGAGGTCAAAGTTACACAGAAGGGTGATGATGGACACTCAAGTGCAATAAGTAATTCTGTGCTCTACAATGCACACGGTGGAATAAACCAACTGTGTGCAATAATGTCGAAGATCGCAGTCGAGTTAGCTATACAGATCGTGTGCTGTGAGATCGACAAGGTAAACTGATTCGAGAGTGGTTAATAAAATCTAAGACCATTGCATATTAAGGTCAAAATAGTGTTAGCAATATACAAGTATCATAGGATGCCATTTCAATGATTGCACCACAAAAGCTCAAAATGTTACAAGGTTCAAATTCCAGAGTTATATGGCTCAAATTCTAAGATTACAAGGTTCAAACTAATATTAGAAATGAAATTCAGCTCATCAGCTGCAAACGCTCGTGCTGATCCGCTGAACATGGATATCACAGAGTTTCAAACTAATATCACCGCTTCTAAGTCTGGTTTCAAAACCTCACAATTTTTGCAAAGGGGTCAGCCACTGAGAAGTCATGTATGGGGTTGACACGATGACTTCCGATTACTCTATCATCTGAAGTTCCAAAATGAAATTCAGCATTTTTGGAGCCTACTCCATTCTGCCGCATGCGCCGGTGCTGCTCAACAAACCAATCATTTTTGCGAAATAAATGTAGGGAAAACCTCATTTCCTTCAGCACCCTTGCTCTGAGAACAAAGAACCTGGCGAATATAATCTCCAGTAAGGTCCCTCGGTTGGAGTTCAAAGTGCAGATCTAGGCATTCGACGTGATTGTTATTTGTATCAGATTATCCACCATTGGGCCTAATCTTAGCTGCAAAAGAAGAAAACGTGTTAGTGCCTACATGCAGTTTTGAACATTACTACAGGCCTATTTGGTTTGTAGGATTTGTAAAATGCACTAAGATGCCATCTTCGATCTGACATGATTAACATGGGCATTTGATTACATTCTAGAAAAATGTAGCCTTCTTCATAAGAGGTTGGAGTGGATGAAAAGTTCCCTAAGAAATCTTGAACTCCCTTATGGTTAACATTTAACAAGAAAGGAACATCACCTCGATATATAGCTTCTCCAGGCATGGAAAGCATCTCAGGAAACTGACAGCTTGCTCCAGGTTGGGGCCGATAGATTCTAGTGCCAAGACCTTCACTGTGCGCAGTTTCGGGGTCAAGCTTGTCGGAATCATTTTCTGAATGACAGACGAACAAACATATTCAAAATTAGAAATAATGTTAATTTGTAGAAGGAGAGGTAGAATGCGGCTATTGTACCTGAACAGGTGTGGATCCAATAACAAGTTCGGAGTATTTGTGAGACGAGTAGCCCACCACTGTCAATTTCGGCGTAGAAATTACATTGATTCTTGTTGGACCTTCTTGATCAACTACAAGTAATCTCCCAAGTGCAGGTGTGTCCTCAATGACCATACCGTGGTACACATCTTATGATTTCTTCCTGCCGCACCAGCAACACACATAAATAGTCCTGAGAGTCATGGAGGTGATGTGGAAGGTACTCAACCCATTGATTGCCTGAAGACGAAGGTACTCAAGTGTAGTACAGCCATGGAGCAGGCGCTCCATGTCACCGTTTGAGAGACAGATGACGACGAGCTCGAGGTGCTTTACTCGTGGTAGAATAAGAGTGGGCGCGTC
>NC_041388.1:82680152-82686012 GCF_002162155.2 Triticum dicoccoides
AGTTCCTGAACTTGGCGACGCGCAGCGTGGGCGCGAGGCAGAGTGCGGACGTTGGTAGCGACCGCATATGCCCATCATCAAAAGTGAGCTCCTCGATCTGATCTAGGGCGGGGGATCGGAACCAGTCGTCAAGCTTGGCTCGGTCCTTGCCGTTGGAACAAAACTTTCCCATTCTAAGGCCTTTGGTTGGGCCAAGGTGACTGCTGAGGATCTTGGAGAATGCATCCAAGATTTTGCGATAGCCATGGCAGAGCTCCTGGGTGTCGATGAGGTCGAGAGGGCTGGAGTTCCATAGGGGGGGCCACCGCCGGGAAAGGACGGTTGTCCACGCCCCATATTTGATTGGGAGGAGGGAGATGATGACTCTCAACATATCATCGGGGAGGCTGCTGATGAAGTCTAGGCCTACTGGAGTCGCTTGCGGTTCTAGCTCGCCCCGCCTCCACTTGTTGGCAGCCCCATTCTTCACCTTCGGAGTCTCCTTGTCAGCGGCGCTTTCTGATAGAAATGGGAGTACATTGAATATTTAGTTAAAACAGGGCAATAGAAAAGTGTATTGGTAACTAGAAGTTATCAGGTAGGAATATAGTAAGAAAAGGGAATAACAATTGGTTGCTTAAATACTACAGAATTCATTTGACATTGCTGGGTAAGTCAACATGCAGATAGTTGAAAAGAAAACTTACTTCGAACAAAGTCTGGACGGATGATTTTGTCGGGGAAGTTAGCATATATCCCATGACCAGGCCCTTTTATGTGTAGTGCAATTTTAGTGCCAACTTTCAGTACATAAAACTTTGCAATTTCTTTCCAAAATCCAGTGCCAAAATAGGATTCACCATGTTCATCAAGTCCTACAGTAGCAATGATTGTAAATCCATGGTTTGTGTGCAGTATGACATCCGTGGAGCCTTCATCTATGTAAAGGGAAAAATTGTGCACTACATAATCTGTTGCATAACAAGGGATGTTCTGCAGAAAATGGTAGGATTGTTAAAGAAAATATAGTAACATGCAAATATGGGCCCAAATTGAAAGAACTGTACAGCAGTTGAAATCAAAAGACAAAAATCTATAATTAAACAGATAGGGTAAACATGATGTCATGGAAATATGAGAGTAATAGAAAGAATAATACATCATTAATTTGCCTAATATAGAAAGAAGAGGGGAAAATCCCCTTTGACAAATATGGTGCATGTGGCACCTTTTATCCAAATGTAGCAATATTTAGAATATGTTCCGGAAATTAGGCCATGACAACCGATTTAGGGTGAGATTGAACATACCACGCGCATCCTCAAGTTATCTGGTACGGTGAGATGGAATCTCTGGCGGAGGTCGCAAAGTCCTGAAGTGTCGGTGCACTGTACATCATATGAATGAAAGCAAACCCTCAAATCAGCTCGAATAAAAATGAATTCACGGTGCTTTCCATCGGGTGATTAAAGGAAGCAGATGAACTGGGATAAGAGATGAGATAATATCTCGTTAAATTAGTTACCTTGTCGTCCATGAGAAAGAACCCTCTGTACGACAGATTCCCCAACCGAGCGGAGCTGGGTCAACTACGAGCAGCATCGAGAAAGTTGATGGCTTTAGGTGGCGGCAAGCAGAAGTGGCGAAATGTGGTGGGCTTTGCCGGTAGCCTAGCGGCGGCGGCAGGCGGCGAGCTAAGTGTTTACCGCCGCGATAGGCGGTGCCATGGCATAGACGCGGAGGAGCTTGTGTAGGTGTGAATGGGGAACGTACCAGAGGGGACGAGGGGGTGGCAGGCGGGGTGAGGGTTTTTGTGAAATGGGGATGGTGAGGGTTTTCTTTTTTCTTTTTTGAATTGGGTTGTGAGGGTTCTCTGTCCCACAAAGAATTTTGGGGGCGACGGTTTGCCAGAGCGAACCGTGTGTGATTGACGAAGCAGGAAAAATAAAAGTCATTGCACACGGTTCCAATTTTGGGAACCGTGTGTGATTGACGTACTACGTCTGTCCTGGTTTATTGCTCACCCGTTGTAATTTTTACCAAAATTTGGTGAAATATTTAACATACTTAGGCATAGATAATAAGCGTACACGTACATAAGCATAGTTCAACCATAAGTAGTACATAGTTCAACCGCATTAAGCATACTCAAGCGTACATATATAGTTCGATCCATCCCACATCTCATCTCACAAGCCGGCACAATCCTGAAGCTTCTCCAGGTACTCGGTGTACACGCCGTGCGCCACCCTACAAGAATACTTCTGCTTGAAGGAGCCAGCGGCCCGTCCTCTTCCATGTGCCAGAACACTTAGATATGCGTCATGAAGCTTATGGTTGCAAAATGGGCATCCATAGCCGCCGTTCCAGGTCCTAATACGCATGTTATGCATTCCCGCATAAAGCTCCCTCGGGATTTACCTGTTGTACCTCCTCTGGACATCTTCATCCTCGTTGTCCACATCGTCAGACAGCACCTATATAAATAGTAAAACAAATTTGGCATGAAATCAATGATTACATGCCGTGAAGTAGGATTCGGAATTTATGGCTATTTATTTATACATATCCAAAGATTATGGTTCGATTTTTAAGCACAGTCGTCTATATACAGACCAATCTTGAAGAAAATAATGGCACAAACATATGTAGGTAATTGAAAATCAATTGTCAAGCCTTGACTAGGAATTATTAGCACGAACACTAACCCTAGTCGGATTACTAGCAGAAATCATTTGCACAGATGAAACAACTAATCACTTATCACCTGTACCATTCAAACAATCAATACACTACATGGATCTAACGAAACATACTCAGATTTCATGGATTGGGAGAACATAACAATAGGATTTGTATTCCAAAAAGGGGGAGTCAGGAGTAACCAAAGAAACCCTATGATCTATTTGACACATAAATGGGTATAAATGACTAACCAGCTGTCCGTCGTCGTCGGAGTCATCGCCGGAGTGGTCGTCGGAGTCATCGCCGGAGTGGTCGTCGGAGTCGGTGTGGAACTCCGCCTCCGGCTGTGGAAGCTCGACGCCGTCGACGACGTCAGGGTGCAGCGATAACTCACCGGCAGTGATGGCAACCTTTGTCTCCATCTCCACACTGTGCTCCGGTGCTTAAGCAGCCCCGGCGTCACCACTCCCTCCGATGAGGCGCTTCGGTGGCATCCTCATACATTGACGGCTTTGAGGACTGAGAGCGGCGCTGAGGATGCAAGCGGAGAGAGAGGATTGTGTGTGCGTAGCAAGGATGGGGGGTGCAGCTGCTCGGGCGCACCATTAATATGGAGTAGTGGGATTTGTGGGAGAGAGGCGGGCGACGGTCAAACCAATGGCTCGCCTCCCAGTGAGCATGCGCACCGGACTACTGGCATGCCTACCAAAGTTTCACACAGCTACTCACACGCCTCCCGATGACTGTGCACCGAGCATGCCTTCGTCAATTCACACACCTGCACGCACGCCTCCCTGTCTGCCCATGCGGCGGACGCATCCCGTCAACTCACGCCTACTCGCACGGCACACGGGTCGCGCGGCGGCACATATATTGTTTTTCTATTTGGATGATTAATGTTGTCGCTTTATTGCTTAACTGAAGCATGGCACGTATCCATTGTTGGTCTAACGCTCATGGTTCGGATAAATAATCCGTTTGGGATATTGGTTCCCAATTATTAATAATCTCCCGTCTGTAATTAGATAAAGATTACATCAAAACTGATCTCAAATTTGACAAAAAAGTACAATGCCACTTTGTATTGGTATCCATATGACAACACGATAAGTTTCATGAACTTCAAATAAGTTTTGGATGTACTAGAATTTAAAAATCAAGATTCTCAATGTTTGAAATTTGCTGCACGAGGAGTAAACATGCACCCAGTGAGACACATGTGTTTTTGCAATTCATTTAGGTGAACTGTCACATGTGCATGTAGCTCAAATTTGATTTTTGCACATTATACCCATAGAAAATCAATCAATCAATGAACTAAAACGTCTTAATGATCTCTTGATTTTTTTGAAATTAAAACATCCCTCCTTTGGTAACATGTATGTTCACCACGGGATAATTAATTTAACATGCATCACAGTTACGGTAGATTCGCGGTGTGTGTCTGGGTGTGTGCGTCTGGGGTGGCGGGTGGCTCATAGTACACTACGAGTTGTGAGCCACCGTGTGGGTTGGCCGTTTTTTAGGCAGGCCGGTGCCACATCAGAGTCGTGAAATCGTTATTTAAAACATTACACAACCCGGTCATACATAAATGTTTTGGCCACATGCAGTCGATGGTTGTCCTACACGACACTCGATACTCGCGTGTGATGCTTTCTGTGGGCCCGTGAGGTCGTCGTCCATCACTTTGACGGACAGCCGACAGTGAGGTTAATTTGACCAGCAAGGTAGAATCGTTTTTGTTTGTGTTATGGTGGTATATAGTACGTGTCGAAGAGGTGGGAGGGGACTAGCATATATACTACACTTACGCGTCCGTGAACAAGTACACCTCACTCGGTGTCGGGACTTTTTTGTTTCCGAGGCACGTGCCACATCAAAATTGTGAAATTGGTTATTCAAACATCACACAACACCTTTTTGGGCCACATGCATATCCTAGCTAGGACACTCACATGTGACGCTTCCATATGTGGGCCCATGAGGCCATCGTGGATGCATGCATGCATCACTTTGACCTACATCGGGAGAGGTTAATTAATTTCACCATCGATGAGGATTCTTTTGGGTTGTACATATATTAGGCAGGAGCATATAGTATGTGGTGAAGAGGGGGGAAGGGGACCATCATATGTAGTACGCTTGATATGAACCTCGCTCTATGTGGGTACATGGTTTACGGTTTTTGAGGCATGTGGCACATCAAAGTTGTGCATTTTGGGTATTCAACATATATATGTTTGGCCCACATGCAAAGCGGTGGTGGTTGTCCTCTCGCACCCACTTAAGCGGTTATCAGCGATATCGATGCTTTCCATTTGTGGGCCCACTTGGTCCATCACTACTTTTTGCCTGACAACAAGAGAGGTTAATTTGACTTAGGAGGGGATAATTATTTTTGCTCTGGGATGACATGCATGATACAGCTTGAGCACACACACATGCATGTGTACTCATGAATCCCTCCCATCGAGTCGAAGTGGCGAGTACAACAACACATCATGAACCGATCATGCTCTGTGTGGGGAGCCAGTGTACGATTTTTGACACACGCGCCACATCAATGTTGTGTATTCAAACATGCATGCACGCATCACCTCCATACATATGCATGTAGTGGTTGCCTTTGAACGGTACACTCCCTCGCATGGTTATCGGCGACAAGCCTATATATTCATGGGCCCGCATGGACATCCATGATCGCCTGACCAACAACAATATAGGTTACCATGGCGGATTCTTCATTTGGTTCGTGTTATCATAGTATAGGTCATGGTGAGATTGAGACATAATTAAGTTTGAGCGCATATACTATGCATGCATGCATGCATGAATCCCTGTTGTTGGCTTGAAGTGTGGTGTAACATACATATGCATCGTCAACCTAACCCTCACTTAGTCTGGGGATTTCTAGTTCGAAATCATGGTGCCACATCAAAGTTGTTCCATTGTTACTAAAAAACACACCTCTCCATACATATGTTTGGGCCACACGCATGCAGTGCTTGTCTTCGGGGCCTAGCTACTTGCGTGGTTATTGGCGATCTAGCCCATCTCCGGGGTAGCATGGACGGCCATCACTTTGACCAACAACAACAGAGAGGCTGTATGACCAAGGTGGATTATTCTTGGTCCATTTTACGATCCATCTTGGTGAGATATATGCCTCTCTGTCTCGCTGACTGAAAGTGTG
>NC_041388.1:82686622-82687426 GCF_002162155.2 Triticum dicoccoides
CTAGATACTTCACACTTTGCTAGGTGAATGAACCTCGGTTGGGGGGAATGCATTCATAGCTTAGGATTCCCTTCATGCCGACACAAGGAAGAGGGGAGGGGGGCTACTAGATACTTCTCACTTTGCTAGGTGAATGAACCTCGGTTGGGGGGCATGCATTCATAGCTTAGGATTCCCTTCGTGCCGACACGAGGGGGGCAAGCAATATAGTGCGCTTTGCGAGAGAGGTGCCACATCGAAGTTGCATTTGGTATTTTAAAATCAAACCACCCTTTTGATACATAAATTTGGTCCACATGCAAGTGTGTTCGTGTTCTGACCCTATCCCGCGTCATTTTTCACCAAATTTATGAACATTAGATAAGTCGCATGACGCAATAGACACGGTTCACTCAAACTAACCGTGTGCCACGCCGGTGCACCTGTCACGGACACATCCGCACAGTACATTGGGCTCCACGAGGCCGCCCCTCTCAAAAATATCTGCCCGCCTTGAGGGTTTTTTCTGTTTCATAACACACGGTTGTTATCTCCGGACCGTGTGTGATGTTTCTTGTTCCCAATCCCGTCTGCGTCCCTAGAAATATTTGCCCGCCTCGAGGGTTTTTCTGTTTCATAACACACGGTTGTTATCTCCGGACCGTGTGTGATGCACTATCATCAAAATTTTCAATAGCCCGACATTTCAATCCCGTGTAGTAAAATTTTCAGTACCCGCGTCATTTCCTCAAACACCCCGCGCCCCTCCACACACACAAACACACACACATACACCAAAACTCCTCGAGCATGCACACACACACA
>NC_041388.1:82687800-82699458 GCF_002162155.2 Triticum dicoccoides
CTGCTGGTTTGCCCGTGCAGCTTACCCACTGATCTCCATACCCAGGCCGCCTTGAGTTTCTTAGATGACGCCTGCCAAACGCCCCCTTTCACACAGATCCCCATCCCCATCCCCCACTCCAGAGCATCGCAGCCTAAGACCGGCTACGCTTCCCATGGAGCACGAGGAGCGACTGACCCAAAAGAGGTGTATAACGGTCTCTTCGCCTGACGTCGCCGAGGAAGCTGACGACCATTACTGGCGGCAGGCACTCAAGCAGCGGGCTAGAGTATACGGGCATGTCTCATCCACTGGCTACGACATCGAGGTCATCGACAGTGACAGCCTAAGGCGGGCTATGTCACAGGTTAAGTTCCCCACCCAACCCCTCAGGTTCAACTGCCGTCGATCTCATCCATGGCCCCACCGCTGATCTCCTCTCGCTCGCTATCAACAATTTGCCATTCTACATCGCCATTGAGCCCCTTTTGTCATTTCTGAAGGACACGTTCTGCGACGCTGGCTTGGGATCCATAGCTTCCAAGTCAGACCTCATTGACGACCACCACGAGGAGGGAACCCTCTCCGGCTCTTCCAAAGGGAAAGCGCCCGTCTGCGACATCAGGGAGGGCACCCTGCAGCTGTGATCTTCCAAGGGGAAGGAGCCCATCTGCAACAACATGGAGTGCATCTAGGGTCCATGCTCTTCCCACTACAAAAAATACACTTACGTGATGATACATGTTGGTCACAGTAGGTCACGTTTTCTGTCATGCATGTACATCCATGACAAACTTATGACAGAATCAAGATAGTCATACATGTGATGTCATATAAGTGTTCCATGACATTACCAAAATTATCATCACGGAAGTGTCCACTTCCATGATGATAAATCACGCGTCATGGAAGTGCTTTCGTCGAGGGTGACCAACACGTGGCATCCACCATAACGGGTCACCGTTAAGCTATCGGGTCCGGTTTTGGATCCGATAACCTGTTAACAACCCGGACCAATGAGGATTTTCCACGTGTAAAATTGTCATTGGCCGGAGGAAACATGTGTTGGCTCACCGTTGGGACAGATGTCATCAATTCATTGGATAGGAGGCGCCTATGATAGGTCGACACGTGGCATGACCCAACAAAGGCCCATTTCAGTGAAAAGGCTGGCCCGTCTGACTTGGTCAAAAGTTAACAAGTCGGCCCACGGAAAGCTTGTTCCTATATAGCCCATTTACGGCCCGCTAACTCATGGCCCGTTACGGCCTATCAGAATTAAGCCCAGTAGCTTCATCTGGGCCGTCCAATATGATTCCAGCCTGTTGTAACTTTCGGCCCATGTATGTCCCATCGGCCCATACAAGGCCATTTGTAACTCTTGGCCCATTAACAGCCCGTGGTGAATCTGGCCCGCAATGAATAGTGTATCGCTTCATACCAACTAACGGCCCATTATTCCATTGGCCCGTTTCCAACCCGTGTTATCTTTTGGCCTTCTCAGGGCCCATTTATTCTTAGGCTTATTTCCAGCATTCGGTTACTTACGGCCCGTTACTGGCCTTTTCTGCTTGTAGGCCAAATTTAGCCCGTGGTTACAATCGGCCTGTTAATCCGTTGGGCCATTTTCATAGCGTCATCAAATACGGTTGATTAACGACGGCCCGTTATTGTCGGCCCATGAATGGACGATTCCAAATCTAGCTCGTTTATGGCCCATAATGCGGTCTGTTATTGGCCCATGTTTGGTCGATCGATCATACGGCCCGTATAAGTCCCATTGATGCTACGGCCCACAGAAGGCCCATTGTTTCTATGGCCCTTACATGGCCCATTGTTTCTACGACCCATAGGAGGCCCATGGTAAGTACAGTAAGTATGTAGCCCATGGTTATTGTGGCCTAGTTTTTAAAATAGGTTATTGCGGCCGAACCACGAAAAAAGAACTACACTGACTATAAGCAAACAAATAAACAAGACAACAAGGAAATAAATAAGCAAGCAACTTACACTAGGCTATCACGGCTATTACACATATTACATCCACTGGGCATCAAAGTTCGCCACCAGTGCAAATATAGGGAACAACGCAGCATATCATATACACTGTTGTCAAAGTTGGCGACCAGTGCAAATAAACGCCGCAGAAAAACAAGTCCAGAACTAAAACCACTTCAGAAGATCTCAAGAAACAATATCCTGGGTACCCATAATGCTGGCAAGATGCTTAGCAAGCTTATTAACTTTCTCTTGTTTGGCGCTTAAATCCTCCAGTGCTTGCTGTTGCACCAGAAAGTATGCATCTGAATTCTGCAGGGACTTCCTCAGTCCTTCAGCTTCCTGTCGCAGCACATCTGATCAATATCTTTCAACTTGAAGTTGAGACTCAAGAAGACGAACTGATTCAGGTAGAGAGTTTGAAGAGCTTGTGCCAGCAGTAGTGGCTAGTAACTCGAACACTACATCAAGACATGACTTTTGGGTTCTCTCACTATCGTCAAGATAGTTTTTATCAGCTTTCTCTGAGACCAACAGGGATGTCTCACTATCGTGAACCTTTTCTGCATTACTTCCTTTACCATTGCATAACGGGGTACTGTTCTCCAATATTTTGTCCATATTCTAAAAGAGAAATAAGCAGACACGTCACATGTTCACCATGTTATATATGAAACTCATTTTGGTAAATCGGTTCAGTAGTAAAGTGGATAGGATAACAACATGAAACAAACATATATCTATGTACCATGGTCACTTTATGGTCTATATCATTCTAGTTTTTGTTGCCAAATCAAGATAGAGACACAGTTCAAGACAAAACCGAATAGACAAAATATAAGTGTGGGAAACTATTGAGAAATAACAACACTTGTAATGTGCATGACATGAGAACATAACTGTTTATTCAATTGAAACTGAAATCAACATAGAGCAAGTTACAATAGCAAACCAGTTAAAGAAACAGGTTTAAAACATACCTGTTGCACCATTGGAGTTTCAGTTCCATCCTTCAAATTTGAAAATAGTTGGTATGAGTAAATACAGTGATGCAAGAGCAAAGGAGTATGAACCATAGCTATAGAACCTGACCTGAGAACAATTCTTCTTCTCCTTTAAGCGTTGAGTTAGGATTTGGAGTGGTGGTCCTCGTGCTTTGGGCACTGCAGTTCCCTTACTAACTGATCGTGTTTGGGTGCTCTGTGGTGGAGACGGTGTTGTGTCAACTGGATTTGGGTTACTATCTGCTGGGGTTGGGGTTAGAAGGGGAGTAGCTGGTTCTCTGTCCAACTGGGCAGGGGTACAATCTGTGAGATTCCGCGTTATGTGTGGGGGGACTGGTTCTTGGGCAAGTACAACCGTGGTTCTATCTGCATCAACTGGTAGCACTATCTTTTTTGAAGACCGTGTTATTACTCCCTTAGATACTTCCATCACCCTCTCCAATTCAAATGGCTGATAAACAAGAAAAGTAATTGAATCACTAGTGCAGAACCGGGCAATAGCACCGGTTCGTAAGGCCCTTTAGTGCCGGTTCCATAACCGGCACTAAAGTGTGGGCACTAAAGCCCCCCCCCCTTTAGTACTGGTTCAGCATGAACCGGTGCTAAAGGGAAACCACGTGGCACAAGCCAGCTCCGGGGGCCGGGAGCCCTTTAGTACCGGTTGGTAACACCAACCGGTACTAAATGTTTGTGGGTTTTTGTTTTATTTTGTATTTTTCAATTAAATTTGTGTTATCAATTTAATTTAGGATTGTTTTACGTTATAATGAGTTGTAGTCGTCATCATCATCATCATCATCATCATCATCGCATATTAATAAATAAATAAACTCTAGCTAGCTAAAAATCATCGTAGTCGTCTAATTACCACTATTTAATCATCATAGTCATTACCGCTAGCTATCTAATCATCACCAACACTGGCTAGCTTAAAGAGGAAACATTCACTTTGTAACAGAAGCAAAGATATCATCGAGTTCAACATAATCATCACCAACATCGAAGTTCAGGACACGGACATGCATGAGACACTAATTAAGAGCATGAACTAGTGCTGCTTCCTCTCAGGTAGAATAGCATAGAACATGTATAGCTCTCCTGATTCATCATATAGGAGCATGCAGATGAATCTGTCTCCTAATCTTGGGCTGCGCTTCTCCTTGCTGCCCCCTAGTACTTCTCTGCGATCGTTAACAATTTTGCTCCAATCTTTCACTATTAAGCATTCTTCGCTTTCAGAAATCCTGAATGCACTCATGTGCAAAGTAGGATATCTTGGCCGTAAGCTAACCATTGACATGTCACCTTTAGTCTCGATCCACTGAGGCACAACTGTCATCAGAAGTCCCTGTTGAAGAACATCGTATAGTAATTAATATACTAAGCAATGAAAGTTTAGTTTCAAAAATAATGTATGCAAAAGTTGCACTAATTAAGGACAAATAGTTAAAATCTTACCATCTTTCGATTATAGATGTGATCGTAGTTCAATACGATCACCATTGGTCGCACGTTTTGAGTACTAACATTTGTAAGTTCAGGAAAAAAATTTGTCTTGACAGTATTAAGATCCTCAAGCCGTGAAACATAATGACTTATCTCCTCGCAGTTTAGTTGAGCCCCGGGGCAGTAGTAGGTCCTGTCTACCAAGCGCCGGACATGTTTGCTTGAACCGAAATAAGCTGACAATACAAATTAGTTGTCAACTATTTTTGAATAAACTGTATCAAACACATAAACATATGCATGCATGGTTGAGAAAAACTCACATAATGGTAGAACTGGAGGCGTTTGCACATCGACCCAGATGTCTATATTACCTTCAATATCATCTTCTAGACGAATATCAAAGGTGACAACCATACCAGGCTCAAATGCATAAGCCTTGCATAGTGCTTGCCAAGTTTTGCATTCAAAATGGGTGTATGTGTCTCCATTATATAATTTGACGTTGAAAGTATACCCATGCTCCGTCTTCAAGTAAACTCTCTTTACCTCCATATCATCTATAGCACTAAAACCTATCTTATCCAAGACAAAAATTCTTGCATGGCAGGGGATGCGCTAGTTGAATAGTGAAAATTTAAAACTATAAGTTGAAGCAAATGAAGCATAAGTTTTGCATTCAAATAATAATTGACAAAGTGACTTACTGTATCAACTTCGAATGTCTCATCCAGCTTGATGCTGAAGCGCCTACCATTAACAAGGAAATTTCTGTCGCACAGGCCGCGCTGGTCTTCACAGTGTTCGCACATAATGAAATCTTTTTCCTCGTCAAATGACATTTCCTATGTTCATATAGGTGAAACATTAAACACCTATTACTATCTAACATTAATTAATATCTAGCCAAATTTATATTCATCTAACATTTGACATTAATATATCTAACTATATTCATCTCTAACAATTGACATTACTATATATTTAACTTTTCTATCTAATTCATCTAACATTCGACATTAATCTAACATTTATATAAACTCAAAATATATAAAAAATTAAATAAATAGAAAAACTCATTAACAAATAATATTTTAATTAGATCATCAAATCTCAAATACCTAAATTTTCTTATGAAAAATAAACTAGTTATATTAATTATTGAACTAGTTCAAATCTCATATACCTAAATAAACTAGTTATATTAATTATTGAACTAGTTCAAATCTCATATACCTAAATAAACTAGTTCGACAATTTTCTTACTAAAAATAAACTAGTTATATTAATTATTGAACTAGTTCAAATCTCATATACCTAAATAAACTAGTTCGATAATTTTCTTACTAAAAATAAACTACTTATATTAATTATTCAACTAGTTCAAATCTCTAGTTCGACAATTTTCTATCTAGCTAATTCATCTAACATTTGACATTAATCAAACATTCAATCATCTAATTAACTTTTCTAAAAAACAGAAAATAAGTAAAAAAATGTGTGTGTGTATGTATGTGTGTGTGTAGTGTGTACGTATATATGTGTGTGTATGTGTGCGGCCCTGTACGCCGCCGCCCTGTACGTATGAGCGGGGGCGCCGGCGTACGGGGCGGGGGCGCCGGCGTACGTACGGGCGGGGGCGCCGCCGTACGGGCTGGGTGCGACGACGACGGACGGTGGCGCGGCGGGTATACGCGAGAGCGGGAGACGTATGTACGGGACCGCGGCGGGACGACGACAGACGGCGGCACGCGGCATTCGGGGCGGCGGCACGAGACGGCGACGACGACGGGTGGTGGCGGGGACAGCGACGACAACGACGGGCGACGGGCGACGGGCGGCGAGGTCGGGTTCGAGCGGCGCGCGAGAGGTTGGAGACGAAAGAAGTGGGGAGATTTAACTGAATTTTCGTAAGTGTTGTATATATAGGAGAGGCCTTTAGTACCGGTTGGAGCCACCAACCGGTACTAAAGGCCAACTTTGGCCAGGCCAAGAGGCGGGAAGAGCAGGCCCTTAGTACCGGTTGGTGGCTCCAACCGGTACTAAAGGGTGGTCTTTAGTACCGGTTGGAGCCACCAACCGGTACTAAAGGCCTTGCGCTGCCACCTCAAAGTTTAGTCCCACCTCGCCGGGCGAAGGGCAGCCGCACCGGTTTATAAACCCAGCCGCGGCTACCTCTTCGAACTCCTCTATATAGCAGGCTTGTGGGCCTAAACTCTGCGCGCTGCCCTGTGAGTCTGCTGGGCCTTTAAGGCCTGTAATTGCACGACTGTGGCCTAGCAGGCCCACAGGGCAGCGCCCCAATTTTTTTATAGTTTTTTTCTTTTCTGCTTTATTTTCTTCTATTTATTTCTGCATAGTTTTTTGTATAGTTTTTTCTTTTCTGTTATATTTATTTTCTTCTATTTATTTGTGAGTAGTTTTATTCATCTAGTTTGCCAAAATTCAACATTTTCAGAGTTCATTTTGTAGTGATTTTCAATTTCACGGTCATTTTGTGAACGATTGAAAAATAGCAAACATAATTTTTTTTCTTTTCTGCTTTATTTTTTCTTCTATTTATTTCTGAGTAGTTTCTTCTTTTCTGCTATATTTATTTTCTTCTATTTATTTCTGAGTAGTTTTTTATATAGTTTTTTCTTTTCAGCTATAGTTTTTTTTTCTTTTCTACTATTTTTTCTTTTCTGCTATTTTTTCTTTTCTGCTATTTTTTCTTTTCTGCAAAACTTGATGGTCAAAGTCTGGAGTTATAACCAAAGTTTTAAAAAAAGAAATGCCGACGTGCAATTAGTTTTTGCCATAACAGAAGAAGTCCGGAGTTGTAATAAGTTATTAAAAATAAAAAAGTGTGCAATGCTCGTTAATTTGCTTCAAGCCTTTCGGAATAGTGTAAACTGCACTGCGCGTAGCTCCGTGCAATCTACCATATTCCTGAAGGCTTGAAGCTAAGCAACGTGAGCATTGAGCCTCTTCTTCATCGTCTCTGCACTCAGGGCTTATAAACCGCTCCTAGTCCCTCTCTCTTGGCGAGGTGGGACTAAAAACAGCTTGCCATAACCTCATTAGTACCGGTTCGTGGTACGAACCGGCACTAAATGGTGATGGTGGGGCCATAGCCTGACCGCAGGCTGACACAGACTCTTTAGTACCGGTTCGTGGCATGAACCGGTACTAAAGGTTCGCTATGAACCGGTGCTATTGATCGCTGCCACGAACCGGTGCTATTGTACACATTAGTGCCGGCTGAAATTCGAATCGGCACTATTGTGCTTCACGTTTGACCCTTTTTCTACTAGTGAATGTACGGACATTGTATGACAAGACAGGTGCAATGGATAGTGGGGAATAAAAGAGAGCATGAAATAGTTCACATTTATGTTGTCTAACCAAACAGGATAGCATGACACAATTTCACATATATGATGGCTAACTAAACAGGATAGCATGACACAATTTCACATTATGATGGCTAACTAAAAAAGATGGAAAGACATAGTTCAAAATATGATGACTATGTAAACATGATGATATGATATAACAATATAATGTGTTTATTAAATAGGTTGGCATGCCATAATTCACATACATGCCGCCTATGGAAACATGATAGCATGATATAATTCACCGAATGAATGACATAATTCAAAATATGATGACTGTAAACACTAAACAGGATGAGATGATATAACTATATGATGTCTTTATTAAATGGGTTGCCATGCCATAATTCAGATACATGGTGTGTATGTAAACATGATGGCATGATATAATTCAAATATATGATTTATATAGTACGCAACTAAGCAGATGGCAATCCATATATCATGTAAAAACTAAGCAATACAATACAACATGAATGGCATGGGTAATATAACCCTACCAAGTTTGAGCATAGACCTCACGGTGAAAATAGGACCGGTCATCAGTCTCTGAATCCTCCTCTGAGGAGCTCTCTGTAACCAGCAAGATGTCTGCTTCAGCAGGTAGCATTATCTGCTCTGAATACCTTGTTTTCACTCTAGATACTTCCATCACCACTTTAAATGGCTGATGCACAGGAAGAGTAGTTGAATATACAAATGTGGTCGACAAATGGAACACGCAATACAAAAAAATGATAGCATGATATAATTCACATACATGATGATTGGCTAAACAATATGGTATTGGATAATTCACATATAAAATGCCTTCGCAACAAGATAGCATTGCATAATTCACATATATAATGTCTTGCAACAACATGGCAATGCATAATTCACATATATGGTAATTAGACACTAAACAGGTGGCATTCACACAAAGCATGTCTAAACTAATCAAATGACATAGCAATGCAAGACACCATACACACGATATGAGCAACATAACCCTGCCAAGTTAGAGCATACACCTTGGGGGGAATAGGTCTGGTCATCTGTCTCTGAATTCTCCTTTGAGGAGCTATCCGTAACCAGCGAGATATGCGCTTCGTCAGATAGCATAGTTTGCTCTGAAGACCTTGTTTTCACTCTAGAATTTTCCATCACCGTGTCAAATGGCTGATGCACACGAAGAGTAGTTCAATGTACTAACATTGTTAACAAATGTAATATGAAATGAAAAAAGGATACCTGATATAATTCACATATAAGATGACTGGATAAGCAGGATGGCATTGCAAAATTCACATATATGATGCCTGGCTAAACAAGATGGCATTGCATAATTCACATAAACGATGAATAAACTAAACAGATGGCATTCACACAAAGCATGTCTAAACTAAGCAGATGACATATTTCATGTATAAAGTAAGCAATGCAAGGCACCATATGCATGATATAACAAACATCAGCATGCCAAGTTAGAGCGAAGACCTTAGGGGGTAAATAGGAGTGGTCTTCTCCTTCTGAATCCCTCTCAGAACAGATATCTTCCTCCCGATTACAATCTGAGATGGGTGGAGGGGGCTACCTTTGCACCTACCATGGAGCGACGTCTACATGAAATTTTATTGCCACGCAAGGCTCGTCTCTTTTCTCTACATGTTCAGTTCCATTGTGTACAATAACTGACATGCATAGGAATAAAACATAGTGAGATTATGTAAGGAGTGCATGCAGAAATCCAGAGTGATGGTAGCAACCTGTGGATAGACCCAAAACAATGATAGCAGGCAGATAATGGCTTCAGTTAAAAAATACAGATAATGGCTTCTTTACTGTTTGTTTCCCACCAACATGAAACTCATAGTAGACACCAGAGATTATCCAGATAGTAGATGGATACTATTGATCGCGGCCCCGATATGTACCCCACAACCATTTAAAAACTCAAGTTTGACCATTACTTTGGAGCTAACTCAGAGTCTAATCGATGAATAGGATGATAAAGTAGCATGTAATATTAAGCGATGCATAACGTAAGCAGACACGAAAGAGTGCGACCTCTCTTGCGGACCAGTGTAGTCCTCGAGGTCATCTGCTCGGTTGATGATGGTAATGCAGTTGTCATGGCTACCAACCGGCGGGGAAGAAGATCTGAGGCAGCGAAAGATAGTCTGGAGGCCGGATCCCTGCTGTGCTAGACCCTTCTATCATGGGAGCAGCTGAGCTGGGGTGGACGACGGCACAACAGGAGCGGGACAAACCACACAAGGTTTTCTTTGAGAACTATCTGTAAGAGAAGTAATTTTGTAAGGGCTTGTTTGAATTGGAGGATTCTAACAACGCAGGGATAGGAAATACACAGTAATAGGATAGGAATGCACGTGCAAAATAGAGAATTTAAAAACACAGGATTTTTGCCAATCTGGGTGTTTGGTTCACAAGAATTGGAAGATCACAGGATGCAAAGAAGCATGGTGAGATTAAGTTAAACCACAAGAAAATGTACGGTTATAATGCTATTATGCTACTATCTCTTAGTCTTGTGCTAAATGAATAGGAATTTGAAAAGGAGGACAAGTGGATATTAAAATTCCTATGTTTTTTCCTTCAAGGAGACACTAAAGGAACAAATCCTGCAGTTTTCCTTTGCTCCATTCCTTTGAACCAAATGCATGAATAGTACTACCATAGGAAACTTTCCAATTCCTATGTTTTTCCTTCACTTTTCCTTTCAAGCATTGGCGATTCTAACAGGCAGGCTTGAGCAAGGAAAAGCCTACACTCAAAAAATGTTTTTGTGCTACTTCTACTACTTTAGACCCAAGCCACTGCCCTACTAGCTCAACTCCCAGGCCCATCGACAAATGCACAACTCAAACGCGTAGAGATAAATAATAATGGCGTTCAAGAGAGTCCATCACGGATAGCCAAGTTGCCTGGTACCTCACTGCTTGTCGTATAGTAGGAGAAACTAATCGTATTTCACGTTACCGTGTGTGCTCATTGGACAATATATATAACATGTAGAGTAAAAAAGAGATGCAACAAGTGTACAACCTCTTTGGCGAAGCCATGTCGATCTTAGCGTGGTTGGGTTGGTCGGTGAGGATAATCCGGCTGACTTGGCTATCCGAGGAGGGGAAGAAGATCTTAGGCATCTTGAGATGGAGCCCGGGGTACTGCTCCGCTGTGATGGAGGGTTTCGTCATTGGAGCAGATCCGGTGAGTTGTATGACGCCGAGGCTGAAGCAAGACAGGAGAGACAACGCTAACCTGAGTGGAATTCTAATAGCATCTCCAATAGATGACGTAAAATACATAACCACAAAGTCCTAGATGTAAAATACATCAACCGCACATCTCTGAACTAAACTGTCGAAACTGAATTTAACTGTCGAAACAGAACTTAACTGTCAAAACTGAATTTTTCTGTCGAAACTGAACGCACTAGTAGCAGAAAAGCAGCAGCAGTGCATGCAAGAGCCGGGGCAGCTCGTCGTGTAGCAGCATCAGGTGAGGCTACACGTCAGTCGACTAACTTTTTCATCTCTGGTCAATCGATTTTCTAGCCGTTGGATATGAAATCAAGGGCCTGTAGTTCATCTTCAACCTCCACCCCCCTGAGCCGCCAGCCACCATCGCCAACAGCCGCCCCCGCTGCCCACGGCCGGTGGTGCGCCGCCCCGCCCGCCCTGAAACCACTCCACACCGCCAGTCCGCCGCCACACCGGCCATCCCTCTAGGCCCCCTGTGCTGAGCTTTTTCTCCGGCGATCCCCACGCCATTGCCCCACCACCACCGGCGACCACCGCCCCCACCCTGAACCCTAAGATAGATAGTGGGGTACCTCTCCGGTGAGC
>NC_041388.1:82699614-82702593 GCF_002162155.2 Triticum dicoccoides
ATTCAGTCGACTAAGGTGTAGCTAAATCGGAGCAGCATCGCAAGCAATATCAAGAGCGAGAGCAGCAGCGCGAGAAAGAGCGGACCAAGCAGGGGACCGAGAGCAAGAGCAGAGCAGCAGCGCGAGCGAGAGCTAAAGCAGCAGCAACTCCTACTGATGTGGACATTGCCGCCGAGGTAGCGACGCCATGGAGGAAGTGGCTGACGACGCCGCCGTGGATGGAGTCGCGTTGTGTCAGCTCGGGGCTGAGCGCCGGCAGCACTGTGAGATTGAATCAAGAAGAAAATGTGGCGATTAGTGTACAACCTCTTTGGTGGCACCGATTAGGCCTCAGCTTCATCCGAGGAAATGGTGATGATGGTGCTCTTCTGGTGGTGCAGGAGAAGAAGGCGGTGTGGGAATAGAGGTGGCGCGAAAGATGAGGGTAACATCAGGGCAGCTCCTTGGAGGTGGAGGACAGGGTGGCTGAACCAGTGGGACAACGAGATCGACAGCGGATCCTCATCTGGTACGGTGGATGAGGGACGTCGAGGTGTTGCTGTGGATGACATCATCGGGAAGAGGCTCTGGCTGGGTGGTAGGCAGAGGAGGTTGTGGGGCTTCGCGGGTTTTCGCGGCCTCGGTGTACGAATGGGTGGGCGGATGGGATGGGAGTGGGGAACCATGGCTTAGGGACGCGCTTGTCCGAAATGTGGGGTAAGTTACGAAAGTACCCGCACCGATTTGACCTAGGCGGTTCTTTCGGTTCAAGGGTATCACGGGCATTTCGCGTGTCGGGATTTCAAAGGAGGTGGGAGTTTTCGTGCGCGTTGTAATTTTGGAATAGCAAGGCACATGTTGAGATGGAGGGAGTTGTCGGAGCACAACGAGAATAAGATATATCTTAAATATTTCAGGGTAACAAGGCGCGGGTTGAAATTTCCAGACAAGCCTAACGTGTACTGTACCAAATCAATTCATACTTCCGTCGATGAAAAAACAAAAAGAAATCAATTCGCAGTACACAAGAGTCTAGTACCATGTATTGTACCAAATCAATTCGCACTACAAATGTCATTCAAAACTTTGAATTCATGTTATGTTCAATTAAAATATTTCGCTACGTGTATAATGCATGCAACCTGTTACTCAAATGAACGTTTTAGTGCATTCTAAACGTATATACTACCACTTCAATGTGAACTAAATTTGAATTTGTTTCTCTATATGAATAAGATCGACAATAATGATTGTTGTGAAGTCAAACCATTTGAATTTGTTTCTCTATTTTAATAAGATCTACAATCATCATTATTGTCAAGTTATACCATCATTTGTGTATTATCTTAACAGCACACCACATGATTACTCTCGAGTTAGATATGAACCATGTGTACTATATGAACTCGAACTCGATTTTTTGAATCCACTTTATGTTGTTTTCAAATCACAGTACATTTCAAGCTCTAGCTAGATCTTCATAATCTAAACCATGTCTCATATGTATAATGTGTTTATCACATAATGTATGGTGCCCCGCCCCCTACGCCTACAAGTATTTAGATGTGAGTTGCAAACACCACACATTGCCACAAATTCAAATAAAATGTGAGATTGTTCGATATATAGTATTGTTTAGATTGTTTGATATTTAGTTGTAAGCTGCAAACGCCACACATTATCACAAATTCAAATAAAATGTGAGATTGTTTGATGTATAGTATGGTTTAGACTGTTCGACATTTAGCTATGAGTTGCAAATGCCATGCATTATCACATTATGGTATAACATGTGCAAAACCACAACACGTGTATCACCGCTATATTCATGCATGCATACGTTTATAACACTATGATCTCCTATTCAAATATATGAATCCACTTTCATATCAAATTATGATCTTTGTTAGTCTCTTACACCCACAGAATCCTCTAACCTTTGTAGCTAGAACTAACTTTATCTCATGCACGCACACCGGCACACGCCCTCCTCGCCCTCCCCCTCCCTTAGCATTCTATCCATCGCGCACATTCATTTTTTTTCTTTAGGTCGTTCTCCCACAATCTCCACAACTCCTTTCCGACACACACTGATCGATAAACCTCTCCAGCAATGTCTGCCTACAACATACACATGCACCTTCCATCTCCTCCTCTCTGTGTCCATGCCTCGTGTCTCTTATACGGTCCCACACACATGTAAACTCTCGCCCCTCTTTTCACCGACCTCACAACCACACACTCCTCCCCCTATCTAGCTAGTAGCTCGGCCTCTCGCACCAACTCCTAGCTCCATTCTCTCTATCTATCTGTCTCACTGGGCCTTATTTGCCTCTAACAAATGGATGTACACCGACCGATCTCTCGCTATACATATAGCTAGCTAGGTCCTTATAACTCGTTTTCCCCCATGCGTCGGTCGATCTACCTCATTAGTTATGTCTCTCCCTTCCTCCGACAAACAACAATTGATCTACTGATCTAGTTAGGTTTGCTTACACAAACACATGGTTCCCCTTCATCATCCATGCATGCGTCCCGATAGATCTATCACGCACAGGCACACACAGAAACACATCACCACTCTTATTGATAATGTTGCAGTTCTACCCTCAGTTTGTCTAGTAGGCCTCTCCCATCATCTTCGAGATGCAACTCCATCACCCATCCAGCACTCTACCCCTCTCCCTCCCTCTCTCTCTCTCTCTCCCTCTGTCCCAACCTATTTCTCGTCCTTCAGTTATGTAAGGATGTCGACCGCTCTCCCTCAAGACATAGCTGGGTCTCTCCTTATCAACACATATACGAGTCGTTCTACCTCTCTAGTTAGGCCTCTACCTTCCCCCTTCCCCATCCCCCCCACCCCCACACACACCGATACATCGAGTGCTCTAGTCATGTCTCCCTGCCACACACAAACTTGCCATGTGCCCTCTGACGTTCCAGTTGGTCGGTCGCCTATATCTTTGACTTGCACACACACAATTTCGATGGCTCTCT
>NC_041388.1:82703036-82725185 GCF_002162155.2 Triticum dicoccoides
CATCTGTCTAGGTTTGTATCTCTCTCACACACACCCACGTAGGTGGGGGACATGCACGAAGAGAAGAGGTGCATGAACGATGCACGTACTCCCGTCTCTTTCCCAACCACACCCACGCGGGTACACGGTGGAGCTCATTTTTGTATGAAAAGGCAGCCCACGTGGTAATTTGACACGTGTACTGGTTGTCCACTTGATGAGGGATCGTCTATCATGGGTGGACAAACAAATTGCGACTTGACGCGTTATGTTAAAAAAGAGGCAAACCATGTGGGGCCTACATTAGACGCAAGGTTCTATACACTTGAGATGCTCTGTACGTATTACTTTTGCTGTGTCCCGTCAACTCACAAAATGAGGAGAAGCTTGCTTACTATGCCGTCTCCCCCACCCACGGGCGCGGTGGCTTGCAGGACGAGGTGAAGCTTGCTTACTACTACTCATTGTACTATATTGGTTTATTGGTCCCTATTGTATATTGTGTCAAATTTTGACTATAGATTGAACTAACAAAAAGTTCCTGCATGTTACCAAAAATTATATCATTGAAAACTATGTTGAAATACGAATCCAACGATATAATTTTTGTTGACATGCATTAACATTTTGTTAGCTAAAAATTTGGTAAAAATTTGGCACGAACTACAAAGATGACCTATAAACCAGGACAGAGGTAGTCGTACTATGCCTTACGCCCGCTCCCTCGCCCACGCACGCAGTGGCTCGCAGGACAAGGAGAAATTTTTACTACTCCCTCCATTTACTCCTCGTCCCTACCTTGGTTAGAGATATTATCATATTGTTTGGAATATATGTCCTTTAGTAGATTTCAATATGAACTACTAGTACATACTCCAAACGCTGATGTATATAGACGTATTCTAGAGTGTAGATTCACTCATTTTGCTCCGTATGTAGTCCATATTGAAACAGACGTAATAGTACGCACTCTCCCTTGCCCCTCGACCCTCGCCCACGTGGTGGACGTGCAGCAATTCATTCGGTCTCATATAGCCAGAACGATATATATTTCAGTACTATTATTGCTTGACTTCCCGAAGAGGCGAAGAGCCAATCACAAGGTTAATATTTTGGAGATGCCAAGCGCAAGGTTTATAGGAGAACGAGTAGTAGGTGTCGCATCATTTATAAATAAAGTTTTTTCTCCAGTGGCACGTACGCAATATAAATATATTCATATGGAGAGAAAAGGAAACCGCTCCACTATATACATAGGCAGGATGAGCCTACATGGTTGCTTGCTGGGGTTGCTCTCTTCACACTCTCTCGCACAAAACGACTGTGGCCACATCTCTAACATCCTGGCGGATCATGTCCGCCGGGCGAAGGGGTGGATGCTTAGTGTAGATGCGGTCGCCATCGCCGATGGCAAAAACCCACCGTCAGCATGTCACGATCAGGGGTCCCCACCGTTCTCTCTCATAAAGCCGGTGAGGTTGCCTTCGTCCCGTGCTCACTGCTGCGACGTGGGCAGTTGCCGCCTCCCGCCGCCCTCCTCTAGGTTGAGCTATGTCCCGACATCCCTCAGGTACAACTCCCTTTACAGCCGGCTTGCACCACTGCTCCAGCTGCCCACATCACTCCATGTGTATATTTCTCTACTTCTTTGCCCTGCACATACCTCTACTGGCTTCTATGTACTATATTTGTGATGAGTTTATGTCTCATCAACTAGTCCCAGTAATCTTATTCTAATCACGCTTCTTCAATTTCTTTGCCACAGGGATGCTCATCTCGATTTTGGTGAAACTACACAAAATGATCCGATGGTCAAAGGGTTGCAAACTTAATTTCTTCGGAAGCTCCAACGTTGCCATCAAATTAAAGACTGGTTAGGGTTTACGGTTCAGACTACCCACAGTGGGAGTAACATAGGTAGTAACATCACACATATCTAGATAAAGTAGATGATGTGGCAAGCAATAAATGAAGAAAGAGACGAAAGTAGTAACATAGCTAGTTACTAGTAGTATGAGTAACATCACACATATTAAGGCAAGATGTGTCTATAGCGTAATAAAAGAAGTGTTGCATGTTATCACACATATGTTACTCCCCACTATAGAGGTAGTAACATAGACTAGTAACATGGGCATGTTACTAGTCTATGTTACTACCCATTGTGGCTAGTCTCAAGGGCTAGGGACTACATGGATCATTTTTTTTCTTTAGCTGTCTTTGTTCCAACATAAGTGTCAACTTTAGTAGTAGTTCAAAGTTTGCATAAAGTTGAGACACTTATTTTGGAACGGAGGGAGTACATATTGGCTATGATCTGTCAATCATTGAGATGCAATAGCATGCATGTTAGTCTCCTTTGTATTTGATGAAATGTTGCAACATGCAACATTGGACGCAAGATACATGAAACAAAAGCTGGAAGCTTCATAGCATTGTACAAAATTATCTAGCTGATAAATTATAGTACGTACTATACTAGTAGTAGTACCATGTAAAGAGTTAGATATCGCACGATGTCCAGAAAATATGGTGATAATCTGAGGTGGGCCATGTAATCACTGAGCCTGCATGTTTTCCCTGCCCTCGCACTCCTCCGCTGTAAGAATGGAGAAAATTGTAATCTACTAGTACCTCCTTTCACCGAAAGCATGGGACATCCAGCAGTCCTACCACGTCAGTAATAATGACCAATGAGCCGTCAAATCACATAGACCCAGCAGTAAGTTGGACGGACGAAGCAACCATCACTCTTGAACCCGCTTCTCTCTTCAATGCAGGCGCCATTGAGAGGTCGTGTCCGCTCTTCCCGGGCATGAATGTGGCACCGATTCTTTGGAGCAGCGCTGACCGTTTTGGGTGGGAAGCGCGCGCAGGCGATGGAGGGGCTTTGGGTGGGCCAGGCTGGTCAGGAGCGGGCGTGGCAGCGGTCTGCCTGTCCCAACCGGACGCCCGAAAGAGGATGCACCGACTCTCGCGGCTAAATCGTACACTACACACCATCTCTATGTAGGAGTAGGTCGATTTGTCGCTCTCTCCAACAAACACATGTTGTTAAACACACACGCACACGCACACACAGGTTCATAGAATAGGAATATCGTGCGAGTTACTTAGGGAGCGTTTGGATCCTTAGCAAGAACACTTTATAGCCTAGTCGGGCAAGGTCAGGCATTTGGAACTAAGCAATGTAACCAAACGCTTACTCTGCCTTGTAATGTCCCCCGAAAACCCAATGTATGGAGCGCAACTACGTGTTGATCAGTCAATAAATCAAAGTCGGCTTGCATGCGAGTTAATATGTGGCCCTGCATGGTAGCTAAAACGGCATCTCTTACTTGTTGGGATTAATTGTTGTGTTTAGAGACAGAAATCGGGACTTTGATTGGAGGAAGGACCGGTCAAGTTTCTCCTTCTCCTCCAATCTGCTTGCACCTTGGTCCCGCTGCACCTTCTAACGTGACTGATTACACCTAGACGGAGGGAGTAGTACGAGATACGGTGGCACACTGACTTAGGTCGAATACAAGTGCCCAAAATTGTGTGCATGTTATATAAGGATTCACTTAAAATAGTATGTCAGTGAACAGAGGGATAAATTGGACAGTGTTCACGAGCAGTAACGAGATGTGTGAGGTAAGATACACCGCGGGCGCTTTTAATTTATCTTATTAATTTGTTTGTTTCACCCCAAACTAGTGAGACCCAACATACTACGTGGAGAGAGGTAAGGTGACTAAGGCTGCATTATTTCTGTACTACCAACACTGCTTTAAATCCCAAAATACCTTACCAACAAAGCCACATGCCACGATTATGATTTAAATCCCAATGACTCGCACGCAAAAAAAATACGGCATGCTTGTCACATGAATGCAAGAATGTATAAAAGGTTATTTTCCTCTCGTTGAACATAATGGGAGGGTGGTGTAGATGGTTAGCCTGTTCGCTCATCAAACTTGAGGTCTCGAGTTTGACAACTACACTTGAGCATAATTTTGTTTTTGTTCGACTTCTTTCTTCCACCCAAGGACAGGTAGGCCCTGCATGACAGAGAGAGAAAGTGATCTGGGGCGGTGCCAGGAGGATTCTTTGACTGGTCAAAATGGATGGATACGGAGCTATACGATCTCGTAGTGACCGTATAATCACCTCGTCACGTATACGCTGCAGGCTCAGCGCTTATTTTCTAGGGTATTGCACTTTTCACACTCTCTCTCCAGTATATATACACGCTGGAGCCTCAGCGCTTGCAGTTGCTCTCTTCACACTCTCTCACCCTCTCCAGATCCAAACAAGACTTTGTTGGCCTCTCTCTCTCTCTCCCACACACTGCTGGTCAAAGAGCCGGCAGGATCCGTCTGCCGGGAAGGCAAGGAGGCTTAATGATGTCGTCGTCGGCGAGGGAGGGAATCCACCACCGGCGCAGCTGTTCTCTTTCACCCAGCAACAGCGCGGGAGGGCCTCCGACCCCTTCTTCCTCGCTGTCGTACGTAGTGTGGGCCGAACGGCCTCCGGTCGCCCACCGAACAACACCCCAAGAACCTTGCGTTATAATTTACTTATTCCACATTTATTGTTCTAGCTGCATGTGGGATTTTCCGCTTCTGCACTCGAATCTAGGTGTTGAATCAAACAGGAAAGTAGTGGGGAATGTTGTATAGCATGAATCTAGGATGTGGTTCAAAGAGGAAAGGAATGGGGGAAAGTTGTGGGAAAGTTGTATAGCATGAATCTAGGACGTGGTTCAAAAAGGAAAGGAAGGGGGAAAGTTGTATAGCATGAATCTAAGACGTGGTTCAAAGAGGAAAGGAATGGGGGAACGTAGCAGCGAAAGTTGTATAGCATGAATCTAGGACGTGGTTCAAAGAGGAAAGGAAGGGGGAAAGTACTAGTATAGACCGGCTATCCAACACCTACATTGGTCAAAAAGGGAAAACAATGACAAACGCAGTACGCACATCTGTAACGAACTGATCTTCTTTTGGGGGGGGGGGACAAGCCTGTAGAGTTTGAGCATGACTAGATTTGCTATGTTCACATAGGGAAAGGTGTGTAAATATAACAAAACTGAGACCAACACAAATATGCTCCTTGGTTGTTTGTTCTTTGTTGCAACAGACTGTGCATCACCCATTTATACATCGGTAGATGCATGCTACCTCTTGAGCACTGCGTTGGTTTTCCCTTGAAGAGGAAAGGGTGATGCAGTAAAGTAGCATAAGTATTTCCCTCAGTTTTTGAGAACCAAGGTATCAATCAAGTAGGAGATCACGCTCGAGTCCCACGCACCTACACAAACAAATAAGAACCTCGCAACCAATGCGATAAAGGGGTTGTCAATCCCTTCACGGTCACTTACGAGAGTGAGATCTGATAGATATGATAAAATAATATATTTGGTATTTTTATGATAAAGAGAAATAAAGATGCAAAGTAAAATAAATGGTAATAGAAATAGCTAAGTGTTGGAAGACTAATATGATGGAAGATAGACTCGGGGGCCATAGGTTTCACTAGTGGCTTCTCTCAAGAGCATAAGTATTACGGTGGGTAAACGAATTACTGTCGAGCAATTGATAGAAATGAGCATAGTTATGAGAATATCTAGGTATGATCATGTATATAAGCATCACGTCCGCGACAAGTAGACCGAAACGATTCTACATCTACTACTATTACTCCACACATCGACCGCTATCCAGCATGCATCTAGAGTATTAAGATCATAAGAACGGAGTAATGCTTTAAGTGAGGTGACATGATGTAGAGGGATAAACTCATGCAATATGATATAAACCCCATATTTTTATCCTCGATGGCAACAATACAATACGTGCCTTGCTCCCCCTACTGTCACTGGGAAAGGACACCGCAAGATTGAACCCAAAGCTAAGCACTTCTCCCATTGCAAGAAAGATCAATCTAGTAGGCCAAACCAAACTGATAATTCGAAGAGACTTACAAAGATAAACCAATCATACATAAAAGAATTCAAATAAGAATCAAATATTGTTCATACATAAACTTGATCATAAACCCACAATTCATCGGATCTCGACAAACACACCGCAAAAGAAGATTACATCGAATAGATCTCCAAGAAGATCAAGGAGAACTTTGTATTGAGATCCAAAGAGAGAGAAGAAGCCATCTAGCTAATAACAATGGACCCGTAGGTCTGAAGTAAACTACTCACACATCACTGGAGAGGCCATGGAGTTGATGTAGAGGCCCTCCATGATCAATGCCCCCTCCGGTGGAGCTCCAGAAAAGGCCCCAAGATGGGATCTCTCGGGTACAGAAGGTTGCGGTGGTGGAATTAGGTTTTCGTGGTGCTCCTGGATGTTTGGGGGGTACGTGGATATATATAGGAGGAAGAAGTAGGTCGGTGGAGCAACAAGGGGCCCACGAGGGTGGAGGGCGTGCCCAGGGGGTGGACGCGCCCCTGCCTCGTGGCCTCCTCGATTGTTTCTTGACTCCCACTCCAAGTCCCCTGGATCACGTTTGTTGAGAAAATCACATTCCCGAAGGTTTCATTCCGTTTGGACTTTGTTTGATATTCCTTTTTTGCGAAACACTGAAATAGGCAAAAAACAGCAATTTGGGCCAGGCCTCCTGTTAATAGTTTAGTCCCAAAAATGATATGAAAGTGTAAAATAAAGCCCATTAACTTCCAAACCAGATAATATAATAGCATGGAGCAATCAAAAATTATAGATACGTTGGAGACGTATCAATGCACATGGTGTCGGTGCGTCCACTGTCCCCTGCAACTCTTTAGCTGTTGTTAATCTAAGGCCCTATTTGGGTAAAAAGTCCCTAGTCCCTACCTGCTTGGTTCCAGGGACTAAACATGGACTAGAGGTTATTAAATAACATGCTAAAAAAACCATGTTACCCCTAGTAATGAACTAATAGAGACAAGGTGCGATGCGGGGCAGGGGCAACTGTTGGAGAAAGTCCCAAAAAGACTCTCCCTTGGGGTCTTCTTTATTTAGTACCAAATGCCCACTTTTAGTCCCTAAAAGTCCCTCCTGTTTGGTTTAAATGGGACTGACAAGGAATTTTTTTAGTCCCTACACCAAAAAGTCCCTGTAAACAAACACCTCTAATAATGCCGCTGGAAAATTGATGCAATGCCACAATTAAAAGAAAATTACATGTTTAACGAATTTTATTGTTAATATAGTCTCTCTGTTAATATTAATCAATACCACCATTTGAGAAATGCTACTGTCTTGCTTTCCTTCCCATTTAGATACGTTAGATGCTTCTTTTTGTTGGCTTCTGTGTCATCCATCGTTATTGACCACTAGTTGTTTCCTTTGCACCTCTATGTAAACAGGGCTATCTACTTCACCTCATTGCTATTGTGACCTTTTGTTGCACTGCACAAAACACTTTTGTTTTAAGAGTGTTTTGTGCAGTTCAACCAAAATGCCACACCGACAACATTGCTTGATTGCTTGATCTTAGTGGAACTGCACAAGAGGAGATCTTACTTCCTATTCGTGTTGGCCAATTTTGTTCAGATCTTCTTTTTGTGATTTGTTTTAATTCCGCGTCATGAGAGGTCAGTACTAGCTTTCTTTCACATGATTGTGCAGTGTGCTTTCATATGTTGTGCTACTTGTAAGGTAATGTTGCTTGATTTTAGTGAACTGCACAAATGGAGACAAGACTTCCAATTTATATGTGCATCGTAATATCCCATTGAGGTAAGATAAGGATATTTCACAATTGTTGGCCTGTATTTTGCCACTTTCATCAGAAAATTAATGTCATTGTTTAGTGTTGTACTTGTGCTACCTAATTGACATGCCAAATCTTACATTGAAGGCGAAGCTTGTCTGTTATTGAACCAAGTGATGAAGGGGAAGAACAAGCAGAAGAAAAACAAAAAACAACTCCCGGTGCTGTAATGAAGCACTGGAACTGTGATGACACAAGTAATGATATAGTTTTGCATCTTAATTTATTGTTATGGCTGGAACGAGCAATTGTTTTGCCACTGATTTGATGCCAATCTTAATGTAATATGTAATTATCTCTACTTGTGCACAAGAAGATGTTGGAAGCATTAAACTAATCGAGGAGTATATAGTAAGCATGGCAACCACAGTAGATAACAACAGATGGTTCCAGAGAAGTGCTTGATCTGTATGCTCTACACAATAAGTCTCCTGACAAAGGTTGGTACTCGCCCACGGATTTCATCCATATGATTGAGCTTTGTCATCTCTATTGGTGTCGTGCTATTGTTTAGATACTGTCATGAGAAAGTGGTATTCTCCTTGAGAAGTGCTTCATCTGTGTTGTTTTAAATATTTCCTTTCCTTTTTCCGAGCAAACAGAGATGCTAGCATTTAGTTGTCCTCTTGTCTTTGCACAATAGGATCATCCTCCTCTGAAGAAGAATATGGAGTATGTGAAGTGACTAGTTCCGATTATGCCAGGATGAATAAGCCATGTCTATCTTCTCATCAGAAGGAGCAGTTGAAGGATGGTTACATTACTCCCCACAAGACCAAACTAACTTCAGCTCAGAAGGACTGACATATCTCCATCTTTTTGCTATGATGCGCAAGTACAATCTTGTTCTAGGATTCTTTCCGATGAGTTCCATTTTTTAAAAGTGTGCTCTACATGGACCATGTAGGTGCCTGTTTAAACTGTCAATTCATAGTATAGTTTGCTTTATACTAATCACTTTTTTGTATTTGTGCAAACAGGGGTGCTCAGCTTGATTTCAATGGGAACTGCACAAAATGTTTATGAATACATCGAATCATTCATTTCCACCACAAGAAAGGAGGTGCCCATATGTTCAAGGTGTTGCAACATATAAGGGCGAAATCATACAAGCTACACGCAAATTTGGTTGATTTTGGTGGAACTACACAAAAAGAACAGCTGGTTTATTTAGCACGAGGTGCCATGTCAATGTCCGAACCGATGGCAAACACTGCCCATTCCACAATCGTAGGCATTTGATATTTTGGAATGGGAAAACCTTGTTGAAGTTTGCTCATTGATGTACGCAAAACAACAAGCATTTGACATTTTGGAATGGGAAAACCTTGTCAAAGTTTGCTCATTGATGTACGCAAAACAACAAGCATTTGACATTTTGGAATGGGACAACCTTGTCAAATTTTGCTCATTGATGTTAGCAAGAAGACATGCGTTTGATATTTTCGAATGGGACGCCCTTTGCTATCAGCAGCGTCGATCTATTATTCTTTATTCTTTAGTTGTCAAGTAAATATTGGCTTTGACATGTGAATCGCTGAGATGCATAATCATCGATTGCTTTGAATGTTCTCTATGAATTGTCAGGCCTGTGTGTTTGATTGCAATGTACAGGAACGCTAAAAAGTTGCTCAAACTCTTTGTACACCAGTCAAAGTAGAGATACTTTGACTGCAGATAAAACTTGTATGTGGACTAAAAAGGACCGGAGGGAGTACATGTGAAACTGTTGCAAACGAGGTGATCACCCTGGGAATAATCCTAGTACGTTTTGTTTTGCATGTTCATCCAATGCCAGTGATACAAGAATTCAAACTAATCGAACTAAATTCGTTCATGCGCGGTCGGATTTCATATAAACATGCCAGATTTCATTACTTTTCATACATTCTTCAACTAAAAAGGGGTAGAAGCAGCGTCCATCTCCAACATAGCTCTCCGACTCCATGTCGCCGCCAAGAAGCTAATCGGCCGTCAATGGTCAACCTGCCTAGCTTGGCTTCAACCGAAGGGTAGTAGTATGGCCTTACTTGAACCCGAGCGGCGGCGACCTACCGTGTTCTACTCTTCCTCATTTTCTGTGTGGCGCGGCCTTGTTGGCAGCGGGGCGGGGCCTCAACGGAGCTGGCGATGTCCTCTATCTCGTTGCCGGCGGGGCGGCGCCTCGGCGGAGCGGGGAAAATCCTCCCCCTCATTGCCGGCAGGGTGGGGCCTCGGCTGAGCCACCGATGTCCTCTGCCTTGTTGTTGGTGGGGCGGGGCCACGGCGGAGTAGGGCCTCCACCTCGGTGCCGATGCGGCGGGGCCTCGGCGGTGTCCTCTGCCTCGTTGTTGGCGTCGCGAGGCCTAGGCGAAGCAGGGCCTCGTCGACGCTAGTGGAACGGGAACTCGTCGGAGCTTTCATTGTCCTCTGCCTCGTCCTCGGTCTTGCCAAACAGCTCCTTGCCCGCTTCATCGCCCTCTTTGTAGGCTGCCACAGCCTCCGCCACCCGCATGCGGTACCCCCAGCACTCGAGGCGGCCCTCGCGGGCGGAGCGGTACGAGTCGAGCAACGCCTCCTGCTCCGCGGCGATCTGCTCCTCCGCCTGCAGGTGCTCCTGGAGGAGATGGTGGTTGTAGGCGGCGTCGGCCTGCGCCTCCCGGGACTGCTCCTCACACTTCTTCCTCACCGTGTCCATGTATTGGGCACGGGCCTCGCTGATGGTCATGCTGCAATGCACCAGCGAGGATGGGCACGGAGGAGGGGGTTGGCACCGGATCGTCGACTAGCATGTTCTCCATTAGGACGTTGTCGTCCTCCGGCTGCCTTGCCGGCCAGGCAGTCGGCAGCAATGGCTGTCATCTCCTTGTGGTCCGTCGTTTGCCCGTCCCGAAGAGCGCTGGAGCGTGAGGAAGCCATCATGGGCAGTAGTGGTGCGGACAGGAGAAAGGGAACAGAGGCGGATGACTGCGGCTATGGCCGGCGCAGTAGTTTCTATAGAAATGGTGCATGGCAGAGGGATAGACGTGTGGCGCCGAAGTAGCCGCCTCGACAACTGTGTATCATTAATGTGGGCGGCAGCCAGACGGACGGACGACACTTGTGTCGTTTGAAGGTGGTGCAATCACCTGCACCGGGAAGCGGGGCGCGCGGCGCTGACCGTTTTAGAGGAAAGCGCGCGCGGGCGAGGGAGGCGGTCTGGGTGGGCCAGGACAGTCAGATTCGTGCTAGGCAGCGGGTCGGTCCAGCAGTCGGACATGCTGGCTCACCGGCGAGCTCGCCGAGCTGAGCGACGACAATCAGACGATGGACATGGCTTCCGACCAGGAGCCGGCGCCACTGTCTAAGCCGGTTCATGCCGTGTTCACCATAGAGAAGGTGCGGCCGCACTTCGACGCCCTAATGGTGGAAGAGCTACCAGCGCAGGAGGATCTGTGCTGAAACCTCCATCTCATCAACGAGCACCGGTGAACAAGCGAACGACAAAGCCATCGCGGACATGTAGCCCTATGATCCCGACTTCCTGAATGAGCAGTGGGCGCTGTATCAGACCATCCGTAGGGCCCGCGAGGCCCTCTCCATCGTCCTTCGAGTTGTTGCGCTTGCCGTGGCGCCGCCTTCTCGCATTGTCAACATGGTCAACAGACATGAGGAATGAGGAGATGACTTTACTTGGAGAGGATGATAGTGGGGACCCACCAGGACCATAGCCGCACGTACGCAAGTGCCTCCTTATTATATACTACAACTGTAATTTTTTTGCTTCCTCCTAGTTTTCTGACATCACGGTCCCACACCATTGTCAACCTATGTAGTCAATAAATAAGAGAATTGTGCAAGGAGCGGCCGATAGCTGGGACCAAGCAGCTCGAGCAGTATTTGTGTTTTTTAGGTGTGAGCACTGCAGAGTTTTTCTTGAGCGATGTTTTCACTTTTTTGAGACAAGAGCGATGTTTTCGTTGTCGTTCAAAGGAGAGCAGGGTATTAACTGGGCGGGCTGTGGCCCGTCTAGCCCAGGCCAGATATCCAGCCCAAATATTAATTTTTTTCAAGCTGAAAATGGCTAGCCCAGCTATACTCTTTTTTGAGGAATACCCAGGCAAGGTCAACTTGTTATCCTCCGCCCCACTGGGCTACAAATCTTTCCTAGGAGGGATGCATTAGGCTTACAAAGAAAATGGGCTTTAAGAAATAATAAATGGGATGTAATTATAAAAATTGGGTTGTAACTAAAAAAATGCACCAAACACGTAATTAGTTTATAAAATATTATTTTTGGATTTTGAAAATTTTAATTTCATTAATTGTTGCGTGCGCAATGTTTCGTTGGATTTTTACGTAAGACAAATTTGTATTGAAATTGTATTTAATCTGACTAGAAATTTCGGGATAAAAATATTTTGGATCCCATCAAAATGTGGGAAATTTTTATTGAATTCTGTTTTGAACGGTTGATTGAAATTATTAATCATTGTCCTAGCTAGAAAATGGGTTGTACTTTTAACAAATTGTAAATGAGCTATAGTAAATTCCATTAGAATTCAAAAATGGGTTGTACATTATTACAAATCTCAAATGGGCTATAAGTTCTCTGCCACACACTTGTGGGCTTACTAAGTTGACACGTCCCCTCAAAAAATAAGTTGACGCATATGCAAGGCTTTATCAACTTATAGGCAACACACGGTTCTAGCAACACTGGCCGTTGGATATCCATCCAATGGATATCGTGCTTCTTCTTCAATCTCGGATATTCTATCTTCACCCGCCCAAAAAATGATTCCTCCCCCTGACATATGGGGCGCACCATTTCAGAGACTGACATGTGGGCCTGCTAAGTTGACGCGTAACAAGGGCTTTATCAACTTAGTCAATATAAATAATTCTAGCTACAGTGAGCGTACGATGTCCATCCAACGGCCGTCGTGCTTCTTCAACCTCTGGTCTTCTTGCTCTAGCCGCCCAAAGAAGCGCCGGTTGTGCCGCCTGCTCCTGCCTCTCGTGGCCGGCTGTGCTGCCGTGGAGGCCTCACAGCCCCCTACTACTTCCACCGCTGGCCAGGCCCTGCGGTGATGGTAGCCTCACACAGCAGTCGAACCAGTGAACCCTCGTACTCCTCTCCGCATGGGCATCCAATGTTGCGTCTTCCCCGACTCCGCGTCGTTCCTTTCCTAGACCTCGCTATCGTCCACCGCCTTGGTGCTCTTGGCACGGCGTGGTCAACGTGGTCAACAAACGACTTCCATCGGAAGAGTACTGTACATGGAGAGGCTGACAGCTGGGTCCATGGCCGCAGCAAGGAAGTGCCTCCTTATTACGCAGAAAATAATGATTCCTCCACCTGACAGCAGGGACTCACCGGACAGGCCACCGTATTTCATGAAAAAAACGTTTCCCCCTTGACTGCTGGGACCCACCAGCTACATCTTCACACGCAAGGAAGTGCTTGACAGTCGGGACCCACCCGGTCGAAGCGTACGTAGCATTGTCATTCTGGTCACGAACGTGTACGTACATACGATCGGTCTGTCTGCAGGCTGCAACGATGAACCGTGGTCGTGTAAGGAAGGGCACGTGTTGTAGTAGAGGCACGCACGTAGCATGTACACGTGCGTATAGTGGCTGGGTTGCAAGAAAGTAAATACGGCCACATATGTACATACGGGTGGGGTCTCGAACGCCTACTCGCGCATACGTACGGCCAGGGCTCGTGTACATGGTTGGGTCGGAGAGGAGAAACCGCGTCGTCGTCGTGTTCATGTGGAGGCAACGGAATGCGTGTTGTTCATCAGCAGCCAACCGGCTTGGACGGAATAGCCGATGGAAACGAGGCCTGGCGTACCACAGAACGGAGGAAACGGCCTTGTGTTCGACCAGCTACGATGGAAACAGGATCCTGTTCATCGAGAGGGGTCTGACGTACCGCAAAACGGAGGAAATAGACCTCCTACGGTTGAAACGGGGTCCTGTTGATCGGGAGGGGTGTGGTGTACCGCAAAACGGAGGAAACGGACTTGTGTTGGAGCGCTACGGTCGAAACGGGGGTCCTGTTCATCGGGAGGGGTGTGGCATACCGCAAAACGGGACTCCACGGGATACTGTTCATCTCCACTGTCGACCTCCTCCAGCCTCCACGGGCTACTGTTCATCCACTGTCGACCTCCTCCAGCCTCCACCTGTGACTGTTCATCCACGGGCTCCTGTTCATCCAGCCTCCACCGGCTACTGTTCAACCAGCCCTCTCCACGGGGTTTGTTCAACCACCCCTCCACGGGCTACTGTTCATCCAGCCCTCCTCCGGCTACTGTTCAACCAGTCCTCCACGGGGTCCTGTTCATCCAGCCCTCCATGGGGTCTTGTTCATCCACCGGCTCGATCGATCGGGGTACTGTTCATCTAGCGGCAACGGCCTCTACTACCACAGGGTCCTGTTCATCCAACCCCCCACCGGGAACTGTTCATCCAAACCCCCCAACAACGCTGATTCTTCATCAAGAGGCAGCATCGATCGGCTTCAGTTAGCAGCAGTAGCGAAGGAATCACTCGGGTTCAGTTAACAGCAAGGGATTGATCGATCGCTCGGTTTTAGTAATGCGTAGCCTGCAGAGCAGTCGCTTGGGTTCAGTTAGAGCGCAACGCCTCGCTCGGGTTCAGTTAGAGCGCAACGCCTCGCACACACGCGCGTACGTACGAGAGAAACGAGCATCGCTCGGCCCCCGACCACCCACCGTAACCGGGAACTCCCCCGATATTTTCCTCGCCTTCGCTTCTACCATGGTTTTCTCCGTCATGGACGGTCCAAAGAATGTCATGCAGCTGCGTCTCCGGCCCGCCCAGGACGAAAAGCCCATTTTCTATCATGATTTTTTGTCATAGAAGTAGGATCCCACCACATCTATGATGATACCGGGTTTTGTCACAATTATCATCATAGAAGTGTCATAAGCATGACATAAATTTTTTCCGTTCGGCTCAAAATGTCACGGATGTGTTTTTTTTTGTAGTGTCCCACGGGAACAAGCCCATCTGTGACAAGTGAGGAAACACATGATTTGTTTTGCCGTGCCTCTTCATAGGGGGAAAGCCATGATATTTTTTGTCGAGTCCCTTTTGTAGTGTAGTGAGAATATGTGCAGTTTTAATTGCTATATCTGGTTGTTTGCAGTATGCCTTGTTTATTTTAGATGCTCACAATGTGATGCTCTATATGTGCAATTATTTACTGTGCAATACATTTCGTCAATCCAGTTTTAAACATACCGATAGGAATGCATATATTTGCTTGTTGTTAAGCCTGTTATAGCTAGCATATGCCTCTTTTAAAGTTTTTTGATTGTTCGGTTGTTTGTAGCTAGCATATGTCCAGTTTCAAATGCTATCTTTGGTTGTTCATAGTATGCCTTGTTTATTCCAGTTATTCACAATGTGATGTTCTATATGTGCAAGTATGAACTCTGTAGTTCAATTTCATCAGTACTAGTTTCAACAATACCACTATGAATGACTACATTTGGTTGCTGCATCTTGTAGTTAACACGCCTTTCCATTTTTATTTAACAATAACCAGTGTACTTAGACCGGCACAATACCAGTTTGAATGACTATGTTTGCTTGTTGTTAAATGTTAGGCATGTTGCAGTTACCACACATTTCCACTTGTTTTGCTTTACTAGCGTGCTTAAACTTGCACATTGAAGCTATCTTTTGGAGATTATTTTGTCTGCCATGTATAATTTTGGTTGATGTTAAGCCTGTTGTGCTTAACATGCTTCTCGATTTACCTAAACAGGACAATTTTGGGAACGACTGCTATTTTCCATCGAGGTTAGTTTTATCCCATGGCTTATATCTGCTCACTGTTCAGGATATCGGTAGCTGGTACCATATAGGTCGGTGGCTGATAAGGGACTAATCGGTGAATCGGACTTTTAACTAAATATATCTATAACCCATTTTCATTAGGTTAACTAGGGCCATATGTAATATATCTAAGACTACATAGCAACATGCACTGTACTTAATGTCTAAATATGCAATCCTAGGCTACATGGCAACAAGGAAGAGTGTTACATTAATGTTCTAATGATGTATAGATATATGTAGAAGAGCAGCAACAACAACAACACAACCCTGTTTGGATACTCAACTTAGCTAGATGTTAGAGTTAGTTTCTAGATCCTTACTAACCCTGAACTAATTCCATCCAAAGAGTTGTTTGGATGGCAGGGTTAGATTGAGAATAAATGCACTAGGAGAACTAGCTCCAATTAGCACCTCTTGGGTTGGATAGTTTTTTTGGGTGGCTTATAGATGCAACTAGCTCAAACTAGCCCTCATGTTTAGATATACTTAAGGGCTATTGGAGCCCGAACTAGCTCAAACTAATTGTAACCCATGGTACAACAGCAGTTAATCAGCCGATAATTTGTAAGAATGCACTGAACTCCTTTCGGCCCATAATATAAGATGTTAATTCATCTAATATGTGGGTATATTGGATGTTATAAGATACTCCCTCCATTCCTAAATATTTGTCTTTTTAGAGATTTCAAACGGACTACCACATACGGATGTATATAGACATATTATAAAAGAGTGTTGTACTACATCATTATGCAATTGCTTTTTAGCTTCTAATATTAACTTGGTGCTTTTAGGTACATATGTCATTGGTAAAGATCCTCGCTTCGACCCTTTCTACGTATGGGGCAATGAGATATCGATGAACCACCATCAAGTGAGGAAGCTGATAAACTTTGTTAGTAAAATGGGTCGAAAGACGGCAATTAAACTATTTGTTTACACTTTATCCAAGACAACAGCGAACTGCAGGATGGTAAGTAAGAGCTTTGCAGCCTTCTTTTTACTGCCTATAATGAGTTGTGTTAGATGACAATGTCTGAATCTTTTTCCTTTGCAGTGGTTGCTAAAGCAGTTTACTCAAGATTACCTCTCAAACTACATGATTGGTGGGCATGCAAAGGTTAAAGTATTCTTACAAGAACACGATGATTATCTAGATGATTTCATGAAGACCATGAAGGATGGGCGGTCAGCCATCACAAGGGGTTGGACTAGAGTCGTGCGTGCCTTCTGCATGGAGGAGGGCACAATATGGGCATTCCGCTTCACCTTGTTCAGCAACCAGAATATATTTCGCCTCTTTCTTTACCGTCTTTAATAGTACAAGTATACAACTGTGGTTCATCATTCTTTATTTGGTTCTTATTTAATTCTTGAACATATGTACCTATGAATCGAATAATGCATTGGTTGTTTGAACCTGATGGATATGAATAAAGCTGTAGCATACATTCAAATTCAAATCCAAATCCGGTGTAATTTGGAAAAGCAGCAATTAAATTAGGGTGAAATTACACTCTCCAGGTTGTTACGGCACACACAGTTGGTAAAACACAAACATTTGCGATACGCACCATAATCCGAGACGGTTCACAGAGAGGAAATGTGTGCAAGCATGCACACAGTTGCCGTTTCCAAAGCGTGTGCGATGTCAGACAATATCACAAACGATGCGGGCAAACTAAACGTTTGTGTTAGTTGCCTTATCATACATGATTCACAACCATGAACTGTTTCTGATGAAGTATGCATTGTAAATGTTGCACCACAGGATAGCGTGTGCGATAGTTGTCGTGTACGATGATGTTACAACGGTCCGACGTTTCGTAATCCTGTCTGACACTCGTATGATGATTAGCTAATCTTATTAACGGTGTTTGTGATGGGCCGCGCATCATACACGTTCTATAATAGTGAACCATTTGTGATGGGCCATGCATCGTAAACGTAGCACCATAGAATACCGACTGCGATGGCAATGCGAGCAGAAAAGAGTAGGAGTACTGTAGGGGCCCTATCCTCGACGGTTTCTAGGTCGTGTGGGAAGGACCCCCCTATCACCCACACTCACTTGGCGAAGGTTCCAAATGCCGTCACAGAAAGGGTTAAAAACCGTCTGTTTAGGACCGACGTGTACCAGTGTGATGTATGTCTTGCTATGAATACCCATGGTGACAATGGGTATCATATTGATTCACTTGATATATGTTTTGGCACTCAACTCGCAGATTCCCGAGGTGACATTGATGCAATCTCTGCATAGAGGTTGATGCACGTTTTCTCCTTTTTTCTTCGGTAGAAATCTGGGGGCACTCTTTGAGGTTCTTTGTGTTGGATTGAGTATTATGAATCTGAAATTGTTTGATGCATATTGTATAATCAACTCACGGATACTCGCAGTGACATTGGAGTATCTAGGTGACATTAGAGTTGGTTGATGTGTATCATATGGTGTTATTTTAGTATGAACTCTTAGATAGATCGACCAAAAAGGATTACTTGGTGTTATTTTAGTACGGACTCTTGGATAGTTTGATCGGAAAGGATAACATTGAGGTGGTTTCGTACCCTACAAACAATTTTGTCTTATGTTCTCCGCTAGATAAGAACTTTGGAGTGATTCTTCATCGCACGTTGAGGGATGGTAATATGATGCAATTATATTAGCATTGTTGAGAGATTGCACTAGCTAAAGTATGGACCCTAGGCCTCATTTTCAAGCATTGCAATACCGTTTGTGCTCACATTTGTTACTTGCTACCTTGTTGTTTGTTTATTCTTACTACTACAAAAATCAATACCTACTCTCATTACTACACTTGTACCACCATCTCTTTGCCAAATTAGTGCACCTATACAATTTACCATTGTATTTGGTGTGTTGGGGACACAAGAGACTCTTTGTTATTTGCTTGCAGGGTTATTTGAGAGAGACCATCTTCATCCTACGCCTCCTACGGATTGATAAACCTTAGGTCATCCACTTGAGGGAAAATTGCTACTGTCCTACAAAACTCTGCGCTTGGAGGACCAACATGAGTCTACAAGAACAAGTTTGTAGTATATATCAAACGCCCTAGAAGAGGAGCACAACATAGCTCGGGCTCATTCCACCTTTTACCAACAACAGGCCCAACGTTACCAGAGTAGGGAAGTTCGGGCAAAAGCATATAATGTGGGCGAACTCATTCTTCGTCTCCCAAAGAAGCAGAAGAATAAGCTATCACCCAAATGGGAGGGCCCCTTCATATTTGATCAAGTGCTCGCAGGGGGAGCGTATCTTCTCCGCAACCCATAGACAATTGCCTCAAACTGAACCCATGTAACGCATCTCGGCTTCGGTGTTTCTACGGCTAGACCGGTGTCGCCACCCTCACTAGTCTTTTCTTCTTTTCATAGCTTTCCTTTCCTTTCTTTTTATTTTTTGTTTAGAATTCCCTAGTCTATGTTTGGCTAAACTGAGCTATGTTAAGTTGTCCTTGGCATACATATTCAAAGGTACCACCCAGCCATACCTGGGGGCTTATTTTTACGAAGATGATAAATACATCTTTAGTGCATCTATTCGTCCCTGTCGTGTTTGCACCCTTCTAGTATAGTTTTTAAGCCACTATATGCATCAGTTTGACTTAAGATTTGGCCTAGCTAGGTTGCCTTGCTCCTATGCTTACCCCCTACGCTCCCGATTGTTCGGCTAGGGGGTAAAGGGAGCACCTCTACAATTGTTACGTCTGGATAACCCGGGTACATACCTGACGGGTGAAGCCAAAAGCTAGCGTTCTTAAGAACATAATTGGTCGGCCACGATGGAAGTGAAAATAATTGGTGATCATCACCAAAATCCCGGGGTTATTTTCCCTAGGTAACCATTACCTGCATAATGTGGGTATCCTATTAAAATGTCTATGGTTAACATGACAACCCGAAGAAAGGAACCCATGGAGGAACTATTTTCTTCGGAAGATGTTTCTTACGTTAAATAGTAATATAACATAACTCCCTGAGCGTGTTTTGTCTGTTCGCACCAAATGGTCGGATTGCCTGATTCTCTGAAGTGATTTCCTGATGATCTCAGGTCACATAGTAAGGAACACTCCCGACCAATGGCGGGGTAGGAAGAAGCCGATGGCCGGTTAAGACAATGTTTACAACACAGTTTGGCGAATATCTGATGTAAAGTACATGGATACATAGAATCAAACACCATGTTCCTGGTCAAGATTATCTATTATGGTATCTAAGATGTAGTCTTCTTGAGAAATCCGAGCAGCTGGCATCACTTGGTCATATACCAAATGAAGTGGCACTTCTTCCCATCCGGCCCTACTGGCCCAACTCAAGCTAGATGCTCCAGGTTAAGCTTGGTAAAGCAGGTCTTGACCATCGCACATGCCTCCCGCGCTCCCTCTCGATAGGCTAATGTCTTCCATAGCTTGAAATGATGCCGAGCTCCTTTAAATCGGTTCGCCAGCTCAACCATCCCTTCCGGAGGCGTTTCTTTCGGCCATAATGCCTTGACCAGGCTCTTCATAGCTTTCCGAGCTCGCTCATGCACGATGGACAATACCTTTAGCAGGTTCCCTCCGAATGAGTTGGCTTCTTTTTCGGGACACCCGATAAGGAGAACTAACAAGAGACGTGGCATGGTTCTTACATTTGTATAATATATATAATCTACGTATTCACAAGCTAGACTGCACTCATCGAACATGCCACCTTTCAATCTCTGGTTCTCCTCGTGGGGTTGTGCCAGTTGAGTTTTTAAGCTCTCAATCTCCTCGGATTGTTGCTGGTTTTCTGCATGGAGCTTATTCTTTTCTTCATGACTTCGGGTCAGTACACGACGGCCAGCTTCTTGCTTTGTCCAAATCCTTTGCAGCTGATTCATCGACTCAGCTGCTATAAGGCAATCTTTCATTAGAAAAGGTGCCCCAAACAATTCTGCATGTTAAGTCTTTTATTACTCACCATGCGCTTCCCTGGTGAACTTCTTGACCTCCTCGAGTTCGGCCTTCACAGATGACAACTGTGTTCGTTTTAGCTCAAGGTCCTCGGACAACTTTTTGTTTTGTTCCCTTGAAGCCTGCACCGTACTGCAACAGTATACAAATTCAAACCCTTAATTTGGCCGTCCCGCCCAAATTAAGGCTCGAGGGCTACTGTGTTAGGATTTGTGTTCAGTTCTCCAAATCAATCACATACCTGCAGGTTGATCGATAGAAGGTTGGTGACTCCCTCAAGCCCTGCTCGGGCGCCTCTAAGATACGCGCCTACCGAACTAAGAGCATTAAACTCCTGTACGGAAAATGCAGAATGACGCAGTGACTCCTTCCACCGTTGGTGATTCCACTATGAAAAAAAGACACATCCGTTACATTTTGGGACGAATTTTTTTTTCTGCCATGCTTATGACACTTCTATGACGATAATTGTGACAAAACCCGGTATCATCATAGTTGTGGCGGGCTGCTTCTTCTATGACAAAAAATCATGACAGAAAATGGGCTTTTCATCCTGGGCGGGCAGGAGACGCAGTTGCATGACATTCTTTGGGGTTGTCCATGTCAGAAAAAATTGTGGTAGAAGCGAGGCGATGAAAATATCGGGAGTTCTCGGTTACAGTGGGTGATCGGGGCCGAGCGATGCATGGAGGTTTGCGCGTTCTCGTACATGTGCATGCGTGTGTGCGAGGCATTGCGCTCTAACTAAACCCAGAGCAAGTCACTGGGATCTAACTGAACTTGAGCGATTGCACTAGCTACGTTTATGAACCCCGATCGATCCCTTGTTGTTAACTGAACCCGAGTGATTCCTTCACTACTGCTGCTTACTAAAGCCGATCGATGCTGCCTCTTGATGAACAGTTCCTGGTGGGGGTTGGATGAACAGTTCCTGGTGGGGTTTGGATGAATAGGATCTCGTGGTGGTAGAGGCCATTGCCGCTGGATGAACAGGACCCCCGATCAAGGAGGCGTGGGGGTGGATGAACAGTAGCCAGAAGGGCTGGTTGAACAAGACCCCGTGGACAGGCTGGTTGAACAGGACCTCGTGGAGGGCTGGTTGAATAGTAGCCGGTGGAGGCTAGATGAACAGGACCCCATGGAGGGCTGGATGAATAGTAGCCGGGGAGGCTGGATGAACAGGACCCCGTGGATGAACAGTAGCTGGTGGAGGCTGGTGGAAGTCGACCGTGGATGAACAGTATGAGGTGGAGGCTGGAGGAACTCGACGGTGGATGAATAGTAGCCCGTGGAGCCCCGTTTTGTGGTACGCCACACCCCTCCCGATCAACAGGACCCCGTTTCGACCGTAGGCGCTCCATCACTAGTCCGTTTCCTATGTTTTGCAGTATGACACACCCCTCCCAATCAACAAGACCCCGTTTCGACTGTAGGCGCTCCATCACTAGTCCGTTTCCTATGTTTTGCGGTATGCCACACCCCTCCCGATCAACAGGACCCCGTTTCAACCGTAGACGGTCGAACACAAGTCCGTTTCCTTCGTTTTGCGGTACGCTAGACCCTTCCCGATGAATAGGACCCCGTTTCGACCATACGCGATCGAACGGAAGGC
>NC_041388.1:82725755-82733966 GCF_002162155.2 Triticum dicoccoides
ACCGTAGGCGCTCCATCACTAGTCCGTTTCCTATGTTTTGCAGTATGACACACCCCTCCCAATCAACAAGACCCCGTTTCGACTGTAGGCGCTCCATCACTAGTCCGTTTCCTATGTTTTGCGGTATTCCACACCCCTCCCGATCAACAGGACCCCGTTTCGACCGTAGGTGCTCCATCACTAGCCTGTTTCCTATGTTTTGCGGTATGCCACACCCCTCCCGATCAACAGGACCCCGTTTCAACCGTAGACGGTCGAACACAAGTCCGTTTCCTTCGTTTTGCGGTACGCTAGACCCTTCCCGATGAATAGGACCCCGTTTCGACCATACGCGATCGAACGGAAGGCCCGTTTCCTTCGTTCTGTGGTACGCCAGACCTTGTTTCAGCTGTTCCGTCCAAGCCAGTTGCCTCCCGATGAACACGACGTATTCCGTTGCCTCCCGATGAACATGATGCATTATGTTGCCTCCCCCTGAACACGACGCAGTTTCTCCATTCTGACCTAGCCGGTTGGCTTCTAATGAGCGGGATTAGTCGTTGTACGTGTTAGAGACCCCGCCCATATGTACGCATGTAGCCGTATTTACTATCTTGCAGTGTGGCCATACGTATGTGTACACGATATAGACGGGACTGCGTGACATGCTATGTCGGCGCCTCTACTTCAACACGTGTCGCTCCTTACTTAGCCACGGTACATCACTATAGAGACACCGATCGACCTCTACGTACACGTTCACGGCCGTACAGATAATGCTACCTTCACTTCAACCTGGTGGGTCCCAGCTGTCAGGGGGTAAGAAGGCGGCTCCTTCCTTGCAAAGATAAAGCCGGTGGGTCCCAGTTGTCAGGGGGAAACGTTTTTTCATGAAATACAGAGGCCCTTCCGGTAGGTCCGAGGTGTCAGGTGGAGGAATCATTATTTTGCGCATAATAAGGAGGCACTTCCTTGCGTGCGGCCATGGACCTAGCTGTCAGCCTCTCCACTTACAGTTCTCTTCTGATGGCTGTCGTTCGTTGACCGCGTTGACGACGCTGTACCGCCCGAGAGCACCAAGGTGGTGGACGACGGCGCGACCTAGGAATGGAACGACCCGGAGCCGAGGAATACACAGTAGTGGATGCCCACGCGGAGGGTAGTACGAGGGTTGACTGCTTCGGCTGCGGTTTGAGGCTGCCGTCTTCGGAGAATAGCAGGGGGTGTGGGTGAGTAGAGGGAAGGCCTGGCCAGTAGTAATATGGTCGGGCGGTGAGGCCTGCGCGGCAGCACAGCCGGCCACAGGAGGCTGGAGCAGGCTGTACAGCAGGCGCAGGTTTGGGCGGCTGGAGCAACAAGACCAGAGGTTGAAGATGCAGCTTGGCCGTTGGATTAACATCAAACTGTCAGTGCAGCTAGAATCGTTTATCGATGAAGCTGACAAAGCCTTGCATACCGTTAACTTAGTAGGCCCACAAGTCAGCCTACAAATCTGGTGGGTCCCAGCTAGCAGGGGGAATCAATTTTTTCGCGTAATAAGGTGGCACTTCCTTACGTGCGAAGATGTTTTCTGGTTTTTTTTTGTTTCTTCTTTTTTGAGTTAGAATAAAAAGAAAACACTTTAGGATCTTCAGTACAATCTATATTTTCACGAAAAGGATTGTAATAAAGCTGGTAGGCCCCAGCTGTCACGGAGAGGAAATTTTTTATTTCTGTGTAATAAAGGAAGCACTTCCTTGCGTGCGAAGATGTAGCTGGTGGGTCAAACCTGTCAGGGGGAGAAATTATTTGTTTTCACATAATATGGGGGCACTTGTTGCGTGCGGCCATGGGCCATGTGCGTCCCTACGGTCAGCCAATCCACGTACATGCCTCATCTAAGCCCCCCCCCCCGATCCAACAGCTGGCTGGCCGCTAGTTACGTCGTGCCTTGTTGTGGGCAAGGCACTGGATCTCTGTCCCCGATGGTTGTCGTTTAATGATAAAGTTGACCACGCCTGCCGAGAGAACCAACACAGTGAACGATGGCGAGTATTACAAAGGGAACAACCTGGAGCTGGCGAAGACACAGCAGTGGATGCCACGCGGAGGGGAGTACGAGGGTTCACTGGTTCGGCTGCGGTGTGAGGCCGCAGTCGCCGGTGAAGAATAAGAGGCGTTGATGAGTAGAGGAATGGCTTGGATGGTGTTCGAGAGTAGAGTGCACCGGTGAAGCCTACGTGGGAGCACAGCCAGCCACGGGAGGCGGTACCGTCGGCGGTGGTTTGGGCGGCTGAAGCAAGAATATCTGAGATTGAAGAAGCACTACAATCGTTGGATGAACATCCAACGGCCACTGCTGCTAGAATTGTGTCTTGACTATAAGTATACAAAGCCTTCCGTACGCCTTAGTAGGCCCACAAGCCTTCCGTACGCGTTACTGACTATAATTTTCAAAAAATAGTAGACCCACAAGTGAGCATCACATTTGTGGCACAGAACATATAGCCCATTTGCGATTTTTAATAGTGTACAACCCATTTTTGAATTCTAATGGAATTTACTATGACCCATTTATAGTCTATTAAAGTTACATCCCATTTTCAAGCGAGGAATAATTTAAACCAACCTCTCAAAACGGAATTCAACCAAAAATCCCATATTTTGATGGGATCCAGAAAAAAATATCCCAAAATTTCAAGTCAGATTAAATATAATTTCCAAATGAATTTGTATTAGGTAAAAATCTAAAAAAAATACTGCGCGCAATAAGTAAGGAAATGAAAATTTCCAAATTCAAACAATAATATTTTTGAAACTAATTACCTGCTTGGTGCATTTTTGTATATTTACAGTCCAGTTTTTATAATTACATCCCATTTATTATTTCTTAAAGCCCATTTTCTTATTAGGCCTAATAGGAAAGATTTATAGCCCAGCGGGGCGGAGAATAACAAGTTGGCCTGGGTTGGGTATTCCGCAAAAAAAGTATAGTTGGGCTAGCCATTTTCACCTTGAAAAAATAATATCTGGGCTGGATATTTGGTCGACATAAAATAATAGCCTGGGCTAGACGGGCCACAGCCCGCCCAGTTGATACCCTCCTCCTCTGAACAACAACAAAAACATCGCTCAAGAAAAACTCCGCTTACACCTAAACAAACAAATACTGCTCGAGTTGCTGGGTCCCAACTGTCGGCTGCTCCTTGTGCAATTCTCTAGTTTATTGACTATATAGGTTGATGATGGTGTGGAACCGTGATGTCAGGAAACCAGGAGGAAGCAATTCAAACACCATCCTTTCCCTCCGTAACACCATTTTGTCTTTCAAAACATAATGAAAAAAATCAGGTGTACTATAAATAGTTTACTAGCAAGAATCGTGTGGGATGTGATATAAAATATCTTGGTGCACCATCTTGTCTAGCTTACGCAGGAAGCTTTATCGTCTACAATCCACCGCCCGCGCTTGAACCACACTTGCGCGCCAGTTTCTCGTGGCACCGAGCGAAAGTAATCTGCCACCGCGGAAATATCTATCTCCCTGCCCCTCCCTCCCACCAAAACCCACATTTCCACTGTTCCTCCTCGCTTTCCAAGTTCAAACCTTCATTGTTGCTTACTGGAAGCTCAGCCTCCTCGCCGGCGACCCTTCTTCTTGTAGTGTCGCCTCCTCGCCGGTGACCCTTCTTCTTGCAGCGTGGCCTCCTCTCCGCCGACCCTTCTTCTTGTTGCGCGGCCTCCTCGCCGCTGACCCTTCTTCTTGTTGCACATCCTCGTCGATATGGTCAGGTAATCCACACCCCACCCACACCATCCTCCTCCTTTCCCGTCCCACATGCCCCAACCGACGGCGCAACACGTTCCACCGAAAGCACTGCCCCCTCCTCCAATTAAGCGATGCCCACAGCCATTTTTCACGTAGTATAACGCGGAGCTCAGTAGCAGCTGGCAGTGGAGAAGAAAATCATGGCCACACACGCGCACGAGGTCGCTATGGCTGCCATGTGTGCCGATTGACAGATCTTGGTGGAGCACCTCGTCTTCGAGGCTACCGTTGACACCGCCACGCAGTTTTCTACTTTGAAGTACAATTCGTGTTGTTTTCTAGAAGCCACCGCCAGTGCCTTCTAGTGATTTGTCCTCTATAATGTTAATATGCAATCTGATGTTCAGTTAACAGTTTGATCCTCTAAAATGTAATGTTCAATTAACATTTTGGTCCAACAATTGCTATATTTTGTAGTACTGTTCTCAAACATTCTTTGTTTTGTTAAGTGTATTATCTTCTAGTACATGTTTCTATTCTGCAATGTCGTGCTCAGTTAACAATTTTGGTTCATTTGGTCTGCTGTCCATTTAACTGTTTGGTTCAATTCTAAAATTTGAATTTCATTTGCCGCGGGTACAATTTTGTATTGTTATGCATGTGAGAAATAAATCGAATTTGGTTGTACTCAATACATATTCTATTGATAGTATGGCAACTCTCAGTTAACCTGATCAAGATCTTCCTTATATGTGTTGCAGGGAAACAATGGGAGACACTGCGGTTTACCATCGAGGTTTTCTCATACATGGTCCTTTCGCTAATAGCACATTATTGTGCAGTTGCGGGAATCATCTAATATTTAGGTTTCTTACAATTTGGTCTTGCACATGTAGGTCCTGTTGTTAGAGGCTTAGACCCATTGTTCGACCCATTTTGCATATGGGGAAATGAGATGTCCATGAATATCAATCAAGTCAAGAAACTCAAAAAGATTGTTAGGATGAAGAAACTTGCGACGAATAATAGCAAGATCTTTGTTTGCACAACGAAGAAGACATCAGTCAACTATAGGATGGTACTAACTCTTTTACCTTGTTTTTACCCCTTGCGCCATTTCAAAATTTATAACATCGATTTATGCATATCTTTGTTTTTAGTACTTTTCAAAGCAGTTCACCGATGATTACCTCTCAAACCACCTGCATGTTCAAGAGGCGAGGACGGTATTCATTCAACACCCACGGTACAATATTGAAATCTTCCTGAATAGGACGAAGGTTGGGCGGGAAATTATCCATAGCCACTGGCCTAAAGTTGCAAGGACATTCAACATCACTGAAGGCTCAATATTTGCCTTCCGCTTCTGTAGTTTCCTAGATGAGATTCATCTGTCTATTTACCGTGTATGATGCTACTTTCCAAAGGTTTTTGATGTTGCCTATGAAACTTGGTACTGTTGTGTAATGGCGTAACTGAGTGCTAAAGCTATCTGATGTAATTCAATTATGAAATCCTGGTTTCCATTATACGGATATGAAATATCCGGTGTGTTTTATAAGAAATGTAAATTTGATTACTACATGGATTATCAATAATAGGCTAATTACCCTTCTCATTGGGATTTTCTGTTGCAGACGGTTACTCAGACAACACCGTGGGCGATGAACTCAAACACCCCACACAGTTTCTAGAAAATAGGCATGTTGGATCAACTAACAATCACACATGGCTTCCGGCAGAGAACTGTTTGCGTTATGCCACCTTGCACAAATGTTTCCACACAAAAAATTGTGTGCGATATACATACTAACAGAAATGTGTTTCTGGGATTCACCATGTGAGATGTACATACAAATGGAAACGATTGGGTTTCAATGCCTCGTCTAATCGCACACAAGCTCATTTTGCCCCCACCTGTGTGGCCGGAGGGCCTATCCCCGACGTTTTCTGCATCATGTGGGAAGGACCCCCCTATCGCACACACTCACTAGATGATGGTTTAAAACTCCGTCGCAGAAAGGGGGTAATAACCGTTTGTATAGCACGTCTCTGCACCAGTGATGCACCGAGTAATGGAAGCGGCCATCACATCGATGATGGTTAACCCGTTGTGAGCTAACCACTTCACTTGAGTAGCCAGACGCTTTACTTCGGCGCTCTACTTTTGGGAAGGACTCTTTGGTCGCCATTTAAACCGCTTCTCTGAAGAAGCGAGAGAGAATTCGGGTAGCCCCCTCTGAGCTGGATCGAATAGGGGGACGTCTCCGATGTAGAACCACTCTGAGGTCCACTCTTTGGCATTCTTCTTAGGAGTCCCTACTGGATGGATACCTTGTCCTAGCAATACGCCATTCTTCGGCCCCACCGACCTCGTGGGTTTCCCCTCCTCGGGTGCGGGGGACAAGGTGGAAAAATTTCCTCCATAGTTTGAAGTGTGCCTCACAACCCAGGAACATCTCACAAAGGGCAACGTAACCCGCGATATGTACAATTGATCTCGGGGTGAGGTGGCGGAGTTGGATCCCATAGAACTCGAATAAACCCCATAGAAAGGGGTACCTAGGGTTTAGTTCATCCGATCTCGAGGTAGATCAACTCTGTAACCATCATATACACACATCAATATAATCAAGCAGGACATAGGGCTTTACCTGTTCGAGAGAGCCTTAACGTGGGTAAATACTGTCTCTGTATTCAGTGTTACCCATCGATCCAAGATGCCTAGCTCGGGACCCCCTACCCGAGATCCGCCGGTTTTGACACCGACAACTAATTTATAGGTTAGTCCCAAAAATGATATATAATTGCTTGAATGTGTATAAAACATCCAAGATTGATAATATAGTAGCATGGAACAATAAAAAAATATAGATGCGTTGGAAACGTATCAGATATTGTTACGTCTCCGTCGTATCTATAATTTTTGATTGTTCCATGCCAATATTCTACAACTTTCATATACTTTTGGCAACTTTTTATACTATTTTTGGGACTAACATATTGATCCAGTGCCTAGTGCCAGTTCATGTTTGTTGCATGTTTTTTGTTTCGCAGAAAATCCATATCAAACGGAGTCCAAACGGGATAAAAACTAACGGAGATTTTTTTTTTGGAATATATGTGATTTTGGGGAAGAAGAATCAACGTGAGACAATGCCCGAGGGGGCCACGAGGCAGGGGCACGCCCTAGGCCCTCGTGGTGGTTGGTACCCTTCTTTCGCCGCAAGAAAGCTAATAACCGGGTAAAAATCGTGTCCAAAATTCAGCCCAATCGGAGTTACGGATCTCCGGGAATTTAAGAAACGGTGAAAGGGCAGAATCAGGAACGCAGAAACAGAGAGAGACAGAGAGACATATCCAATCTCGGAGGGGCTCTCGCCCTCCCATACCATGGAGGCCATGGACTAGAGGGGAAACCCTTCTCCCATCTAGGGAGAAGGTCAAGGAAGAAGAAGAAGAAGGGGGGCTCTCTCCCCCTCTCCTCCGGTGGCGCCGGAATGCCGCCGGGGCCATCATCGTCACCGTCGGGGCCATTTTGGAAATGTGGAGGGACCCTTTGCGCGCGGTGCCACCGGACCTTTCACTTTGAACGATTGTGTGCATCGCAAACAATTCTTCTGCTTTACGTGCATGGGATGAGTTTGACAATTCAAATTTTGGTGGAAATTTCCCCGGGTACGTCATTGCATAATTTAGCATCGCTTGCTAATTTGGGCACACAAAATAGCGTACAGCAGACAGACCACACTTACTGAATCGAGCAATTTTAGTAATTAAACAAAGATAGTTGACCTAAACATTGCTCTAACAAAAGACCATTATTAAAAACAAAGCCTAAGTACGCATAATTTTAACAAATTCGCCGCCATGCCGGCCTATGCATCGCCGATGTGAGATGAGACATCGATGACTTGTCATGGCGACATGCCGCCGTTGGTGGACTCCGCGTCCCCCCTGCTGAAATCAACTGCGTCCTCGTCCTCGTCCTCGTCCTCGGCACCGCCCTCAAGGTTGTAGTACTCGTAGTAGTGGCTGCACCAGAGCTCGCATTGGTACTCCACCGCCGATTCCTCGACGAACAAACTCTTCTCTACCTCGACCTCGGCCACGCGCAACTCCTCCTCCGGGCGCTCCTTGATCTCTGTCGCCTCCTGCATCTCCAGCTCCCGCTCGACGACCTCATGAGGAAGCAGGTGCTCCATGGCCACTGCCGCCTTTTCAGACGTGGGTTGCATGCTAGAGTCCGAGGTGGCCTGGAATATCTTGGCGTGTGCATCCTCGATCTTGGCGTGGACGGCCTCGACCCGAGCCAGTGCGACATCGGTGGCACAGACGGCAGCTCGAGCGCTCTCGGCGTTTGTAGTCGTTGTCGCAGCAGCAGCTGTAGTCGTCTCGGCTGCTGCAGCTGCCCTGTCGGCTGCCGCAGACGCCCTCTCGGCGGAAGCGGCCATGCTCAATGCGGATGCGGCGACACTCTCGGC
>NC_041388.1:82734508-82736965 GCF_002162155.2 Triticum dicoccoides
TTCACGAAGCGTTTCCACAGCGTCATCTTTGCAAGAAGGGGGTGCGGGAATGGGGATCGGGATTCGTGGAATCAGGGGTTGCCGACACTAGAGCAGACGAGCCGGCGAAGCTTAAGGAGGTAGACTTAAATAGACCCAAATATTTTCATCGCAAACGGTTCCTAGAAAACAATTGTGTGTGATGTTGTAGATATTTTTTATTAGCTGTGGAAGGCGAATTTGGAGTAAAGTGGCAACAGATGGTGTTTTAAATGAATGAGAAATTTTGTAGTACTAATACAACTGTCATGTCAACTTTTGGAAAATTTCAGGGGTCATTTGACCTTTTAAGATATTTAAGTGATTTTCTAGCCATTTAATGACCGTAATTGAAATTTGAACTACATGTACATGCAACAGCTAACCATAACGGTTTGAAAACTCATATTTCGTGTACTTGTGTGCGATTTAATTCCATCTGCATTAAATTGGAAGGAATTTTCAAACATATTGGTCTAACGGCTATGACACAATTAAGCATGGAGTGACATGGCATATTAATTCCAAAAAAATCAGAAACACATGAAAGCTTGGTTGATGTAATGTCATGCCATCAAGAGGTAAAGAAATTGGCATGTTTGACGAAAGTTTGGACACACACCCCTCACAAACCAGAGCAACTCACTAGAAGGCTCGTGGTTCCGAGAGGGAACAATGCATGTTTGATGACAAACGGGAGATAGATTCCTCTTACGGCCTTCAATTTTTTTTCTACGTCTAACATGCACTACTACAACTGTAATGTGAAATTTTTGAAAATTCTAGGGGTCATTTGACCTTTTAAAGACATTTAAGTGATTTTGTAGCCATTTAATGACCATAATTCAAATTTGAACAACATCTACATGCAACGCCTAACCAAAACGGTTTGAAAAATCATATCTGTGTACTTGTGTGCGAGTTAATTCCATGTGCAGTAAATTAGAAGGAATTTTCAAACATATTGGTCTCACCACATGGACACATGCATACGTATGCATGGAGTGCCATGGCATTTTAATTCCAAAAAATTAAAAAAAATGATCAAAAAACATGAAACCTTTGTTGATTTAATGTCATGCCACCAAGACGACATGGTAAAAAAATTGGATGTTTGACGAAAGTTTGGGCATACACCCATCATAAACCGGAGCAACTCACTAGAAGGTTCGTGGTTCCGAGAGGGAACAATGCATGTTTGATGATGAACGGGAGATAGCTTCCTCTTACGGCCTTCAATTTTTTTCTACGTCTAACATGCACTAATACAACTGTCATGTGAAATTTTTGAAAATTGCAGGGGTCATTTGACCTTTTAAAGACATTTAAGTGATTTTCTAGCCATTTAATGATCGTAATTCAAATTTGAACTACATCTACATGCAACTCCTAACCATAACGGTTTGAAAAATCATATTTTTGTGTACTTGTGTGCGAGTTAATTCCATGTGCAGTAAATTAGAAGGAATTTTCAAACATATTGGTCTCAAGGCATGGGCACATGCATGGAGTGCCATGACATTTTAATTCCAAAAAATTAAAAATGATCAGAAAAACATGAAACCTTGCTTGATTTAATGTCATGCCACCAAGATGATGTGGTAAAAAAATGGCTTGTTTGACGAAAGTTTGGACACACATCGCTCACAAACCAGAGTAACTCACTAGAAGGTTCGTGGTTCCGAGAGGGAAAAATGCATGTTTGATGACTAACGGGAGATAGGTTCCTCTTACAACCTTCAATTTTTTTCTACTTTTAACGTGCACTAATACAATTGTCATGTGAAAATTTGGAAAATTTCAGGGGTCATTTGACCTTTTAAAGACATTTAAGTGATTTTCTAACCATTTAATGACCGTAATTCAAATTTGAACTACATCTACATGCAACACCTAACCATAACAGTTTGAAAAATCATATTTTTGTGTACTTGTGTGTGAGTTAAAAAATCATCAGACGATGTAAATATCTGTTGTTCAAAAAATATAACGTAAAGATCTGGCAAGACAACCGGCCCCCACACGATTGGCACAATATCTCGTGGCTCGAGGTTTGGTAGGTGAGTGGCGGAGATCATTAATCAAACACAGTTCTGCATTGGAAACCGTCAGCAATTATGTTCACACACGGATTTTGGCTATTATGTTCACACATGGATTTTACTGCGGGAATCATGTGTAATTCAAACTACAGTACTCATAAATTCCGGCGACCGGCGTGTGTACTGTCCCCGTCGATCTAGATTCTGGCCGCCAATAAATGCTACCTTGCTCACATCGTCCCGCCTGCATTCTCATCTACATCCTCCCCTCGCTCGCCCTCTCTCTCTCTCAAATCTCGGCCATGGCGCCGCCAGTCTGCCCACGCACCGACGAGGAGTCGCCGCCCCCCGAGGACGCTCACTCGATTAGCAGCGACGAGGACCCCTAGGCGCCGCC
>NC_041388.1:82737143-82781205 GCF_002162155.2 Triticum dicoccoides
CCCCACACACACACTTTGGATTGGTTTTGGGGCCAATACAATCTTTTTCTGTGGAAGTCGCTGCCGCCGGCTGAGAAAGACAGGCAAGTGGCGTTCAAGAAGGAGATGGCCGAGGAGGAAGCCAGGTACCGGACGGCCTGTGAAGCCAGTGAAGCCGCCTGGAAAAAGGAGGCAGCGGAGCTTTGGGGGCGGGCGCGTCGTCATGCCACAGAGGTGTACGAAGACGGGTACTTCGCGAGGAAGGTCATAGGCGCCAGGCGCCTTGTCGCTGCGTGGAGGTGGGCCTATAAGCTCCAGCGTGCCACCGACGAGGAGCTCCGGTGGGCGCCCAACATGTTGGGGATCACAGTATTTCAAAAAATTTCCTATGATCACGCAAGATCTATCTAGGATATGCATAGCAACAAGAGGGGAGAGTCTATCTACGTACCCTCGTAGACCGAAAGTGGAAGCGTTTAGTAACGTGGTTGATGTAGTCGAACACCTTCGTGATCCAACCGATCAAGTACCGAACGCACGGCACCTCCGCGATCTGCACACGTTCAGCTCGATGATGCCCCTCGTACTCCTGATCCAGCTAAGGCCGAAGGTGAGTTTTGCCAGCATGACGGCGTGTTGACGGTGATGATGAAGTTACCGATGCTGGGTTTCGCCTAAGCACTACGACAATATGACTGAGGTGTAAAACTGTGGAGGGGGGCACCGCACACGGCTAAAGATCAACTTGTGTGTCTATGGGGTGCTCCCCTCCCCCGTATATAAAGGAGGGGAGGAGGAGGAGGGACGGCCACAAGCGGCGCGCCCAAAGGGGGGTATCCTACTCCTAGTAGGAGTAGGTTTCCCCCTTTCCTAGTCCAAGTATGAGAAGAAGGAAGGAGAGGAAGAAGAGAAGGAAAAAGGGGGCCGCCCCCCTTACCCTAGTCCAATTCGGTTTGGGCTAGGGGGGCGCACAACACCTTCGCCTTACTCCTCTCTTCCACCATTAGGCCCATGAGGCCCAATAACTTCCCGGGGGGTTCCGGTAACCCCCGGTACTCCGAAACTTATCCGAAACGGCCCAAACCATTCCGGTGTCTGAATATAGCCTTCCAATATATGTCTCGACCGTTTCGAGACTCCTCATCATGTCCGTGATCACATCCGGGACTCCGGACAACATTCGGTAAATCAAATCACATAACTCATAATACATATCATCATCGAACGTTAAGCGTGCGGACCCTACGGGTTCGAGAACTATGTAGACATGACCGAGACACATCTCCGGTCAATAACCAATAGCAGAACCTGGATGCTCATATTGGTTCCTACATATTCTACGAAGAACTTTATCGATCAAACCGCATAACAACATACGTTGTTCCCTTTGGCATCGGTATGTTACTTGCCCAAGATTCGATCGTCGGTATCATCATACCTAGTTCAATCTTGTCACCGGCAAGTATCTTTACTCGTTCCGTAATGCATCATCCCGTGACTAACTCATTAGTCACATTGCATGCAAGGCTCATAGTGATGTGCATTACCGAGAGGGCCCAGAGATACCTCTCCGATACATGGAGTGACAAATCCTAATCTCGATCTATGCCAACTCAAAAAACACCATCGGAGACACCTGTAGATCATCTTTATAATCACCCAGTTACGTTGTGATGTATGATAGCACACAAGGTGTTCCTTCGGTATTCGGGAGTTGCATAATCTCATAGTCATAGGAACATGTATAAGTCATGAAAAAAGCAATAGCAGTAAACTAAACGATCATAGTGCTAAGCTAACGGATGAGTCTAGTCCATCACATCATTCTCTAATGATGTGATCCCGTTCATCAAATGACAACACATGTCCATGGCTAGGAAACTTAACCATCTTCGATTAACGAGCTAGTCAAGTAGAGGCATACTAGAGACACTATGTTTGTCTATGTATTCACACATGTACTAAGTTTCTGTTTAATACAATTCTAGCATGAATAATAAACATTTATCATGATATAAGGAAATATAAATAACAACTTTATTATTGCCTCTAGGGCATATTTCCTTCACTCTCCCACTTGACATCCATTTGCCAAATTTCATAATCATAAAATGCGGCAATTGCTAACATGATTCGAACAGACTTAAGCATCTCTACGGGTGAGAAGGTCTCATTGTAGTCAACTCCTTGAACTTGTCGAAAACCTTTCGCAACAAGTCAAGATTTGTAGACAGTAACATTACCATTAGCATCAGTCTTCTTCTTGTAGATCCATTTATTCTCTATGGCTTCTCGATCATCGGGCAAGTTAACCAAAGTCCACACTTTGTTCTCATACATGGATCCCATCTCAGATTTCATGGCCTCAAGCCATTTTGCAGAATCTGGGCTCATCATTGCTTCCTCATAGTTCGTAGGTTCGTGATGGTCAAGTAACATGATCTCTAGAACAGGATTACCGTACCACTCTGGTGCGATCTTACTCTGCTTGACCTATGAGGTTCGGTAGTAACTTGATCAGAAGTTTCATGATCATCATCATTAGCTTCCTCACTAATTGGTGTAGGAATCACTAGAACTGATTTCTGTGATGAACTACTTTCCAACAAGGGAGAAGGTACAATTACCTCATCAAGTTCTAATTTCCTCCCACTCACTTCTTTCGAGAGAAACTCCTTCTCTAGAAAGGATCCATTCTCAGCAACAAATATCTTGCCTTACAATATGTGATAGAAGGTGTACCCAACAGTTTCCTTTGGGTATCCTATGAAGACACATTTCTCCGATTTGGGTTCGAGCTTATCAGGTTGAAGCTTTTTCACATAAGCATCGCAGACCCAAACTTTAAGAAACGACAACTTGGGTTTCTTGCCAAACCACAGTTCATATGGTGTCATCTCAACGGATTTCGATGGTGCCCTATTTAACATGAATGCAGCCGTCTCCGAAGCATAACCCCAAAATGATAGCGGTAAATCAGTAAGAGACATCATAGATCGCACCATATCTAATAAAGTGCGATTACGGCATTCGGACACACCATTACACTATGGTGTTTCAGGTGGCGTGAGTTGCGAAACTATTCCGCATTGTTTCAAATGAAGGCCAGACTCATAACTCAAATATTCACCTCCACGATCAGATCATAGAAACTTAATTTTCTTGTTACGATGATTTTCCACTCCACTCTGAAATTCTTTGAACTTCTCAAATGCTTCAGACTTATGTTTCATCAAGTAGATATACCCATATCTGGTCAAATCATCTGTGAAGGTCAGAAAATAATGATACCCGCCACGAGCATCAACACTCATCGGACCGCATACATCAGTATGTATTATTTCCAATAAGTCCGTTGCTCGTTCTATTGTTCTGGAGAACGGAGTCTTAGTCATCTTTCCTATGAGGCATGGTTCGCAAGCATCAAGTGATTCATAATCAAGTGATTCCAAAAGCCCATTAGCATGGAGTTTCTTCATGCACTTTACACCAATTTGACCTAAACAGCAATGCCACAAATAAGTTGCACTATCATTATTAAACTTATATCTTTTGGCTTCAATACTATGAATATGTGTATCACTAATATTGAGATTAAATAAAAATAGACCACTCATCAAGTGTGCATGACCATAAAAGATATTACTCATATACATAGAACAACCATTATTCTATTATTTAAATGAATAACCGTCTCGCATCAAACAAGATCCAGATATAATGTTCATGCTTAACGCTGGCACCAAATAACAATTATTCAGGTCTAAAACTAACCCCGAAGGTAGATGTAGAGGTAGCGTGCCGGCCGCGATCACATCGACTTTGGAACCATTTCCCACGCGCATCATCACCTCGTCCTTAGCCAATCTTTGCTTAATCTGTAGCCCATGTTTCGAGTTGCAAACATGAGCAACAGAACCAGTATCAAATACCCAGGCGTTATTGCGAGCATTAGTAAGGTACACATCAATAACATGTATATCAAATATACCTTTCACTTTGCCATCCTTCTTATCCGCCAAATACTTGGGGCAGTTCCGCTTCTAGTGACTAGTCCCTTTGCAGTAGAAGCACTCAGTCTGAGGCTTAGGTACAGACTTGGGCTTCTTCACTTGAGTAGCAACTCGCTTGCCGTTCTTATTGAAGTTCCCCTTCTTCCCTTTGACCTTTTTCTTGAAACTAGTGGTCTTGTTAACCATCGACACTTGATGCTCCTTCTTGATTTCTACCTCCGCAGCCTTTAGCATGCGAAGATCTCGAGAATTGTCTTATCCATCCCTTGCATATTATAGTTCATCACGAAGCTTTTATAGCTTGGTGGCAGTGATTGAAGAACTCTGTCAATGACATTATCATCAGGAAGATTAACTCCCAGTTGAGTCAAGTGGTTGTGGTACCCAGACATTCTGAGTATATGTTCACTAACAGAACTATTCTCCTCCACTTGCAGCTATAGAATTTATTAGAGACTTCATATCTCTTAATTCAGGCATATGCTTGAAATATTAACTTCATCTCCTAGAACATCTCATATGCTCCATGACGTTCAAAACATCATTGAAGTCCCGATTCTAAGCCGTAAAGCATGGCACACTGAACTGTCGAGTAGTCATCAGCTTTGCCCTGCCAGACATTCATAACATCTGGTGTTGCTCCTGCATCGGGCTTTGCACCTAGCGGTGCTTCCAGGACATAATTCTTCTGTGTAGCAATGAGGATAATCCTCAAGTTACGGACCCAATCCGTGTAGTTTCTACCATCATCTTTCAACTTAGCTTTCTCTAGGAACGCATTAAAATTCAAAGAAACAGAAGCACGGGCCATTTATCTACAATAACATAGACAAGCAAAATACTATTAGGTACTAAGTTCATGATAAATTAAAGTTCAATTAATCATATTACTTAAGAACTCCCACTTAGATAGAAATCCCTCTAGTCATCTAAATGATCACGTGATCCATATTAACTAAACCATGTCTAATCATCACATGAGATGGAGAATTTTTCAATGGTGAACATCACTATGTTGATCATATCTACTATATGATTCACGCTCGACCTTTCGGTCTCAGTGTTCCGAGGCCATATCTGCATATGCTAGGCTCGTCAAGTTTAACCTGAGTATTCTGCTTGTGCAAAACTAGCTTGCACCCGTTGTATGTGAATGTAGAGCTTATCACACCCGATAATAATGTGGTGTCTCGGCACGACGAACTGTAGCAACGGTGCATACTCAGGGAAAACACTTATACCTTGAAATTTAGTGAGAGATCATCTTATAATGCTACCACCGTACTAAGCAAAATAAGATGCATAAAAGATAAACATCACATGCAATCAATATAAGTGATATGATATGGCCATCATCATCTTGTGGCTTTGATCTCCATCTTCAAAGCACCGTCACGTTCACCATCGTCACCGGCTTGACACCTTGATCTCCATCGTAGCATCGTTGTCGTCTCGCCAACTATTGCTTCCATGACTATCGCTACCGCTTAGTGATAAAGTAAAGCAATTACATGGCGATTGCATTTCATACAATAAAGCGACAACCATATGGCTCCTGCCAGTTGCCGATAACTTTGTTACAAAACATGATCATATCATACAACAATTTATATAATCACGTCTTGACCATATCACATCACAACATGCCCTGCAAAAACAAGTTAGACGTCCCCTACTTTGTTGTTGCAAGTTTTACGTGGCTGCTACGGGCTTAGCAAGAACCGTTCTTACCTACGCATGAAAAACCACAACGATTTTCGTCAAGTGTGATGTTTTAACATTCAACATGGACCGGGTGTAGTCACACTCGATTCAACTAAAGTTGGAGAAACAAACACCCACTAGCCACCTGTGTGTGAAGCATGTCGGTAGAACCAGTCTCATGAACGTGGTCATGTAATGTCGGTCTGGGCCGCTTCATCCAACAATACCGCCAAATCAAAGTATGACATGCTGGTAAGCAGTATGACTATTATCGCCCACAACTCTTTGTGTTCTACTCGTGCATATAACATCTACGCATAGACCTGGCTCGGATGCCACTATTGGGGAACGCAGTATTTCAAAAAAAATCCTACGACCACGCAAGATCTATCTAGGAGATATAGAAATGATAGGGGAAAGTGTGTCTATGTACCCTCGTAGACCGAAAGCGGAAGCGTTTAGTAATGCGGTTGATGTAGTCGAACGTCTTCGCGATCGAACTGATCAAGTACCGAACGAACGGCACCTCCGCGATCTGCACACGTTCAGCTTGGTCATGTCCCTCGTACTCTTGATCCAGCTGAGGCCGAGGGTGAGCTTCGTCAGCATGACGGTGTGTTGATGATGATGATGAAGTTACCGACGCAGGGCTTCGCCTAAGCACTATGACAATATGACCGAGGTGTAAAACTGTGGAGGGGGCACCGCACACGGCTAAAGATCAACGTGTATGTCTATGGGGTGCCCCCTCCACCGTATATAAAGGATGGGAGGAGGAGGAGGGCCGGCCACAAGGGGCACGCCCAAAGGGGGGAACCCTACTCCTAGTAGGAGTAGGTTTCCCCCTTTCCTAGTCCAAGTAGGAGAAGAAGGAGAGGAAGAAGAGAGGGAAAAGGGGGGCGGCCTGCCCTAGTACAATTTGGTTTGGGCTAGGGGGGCGACACACCTTGGCTTGCCTCCTCTCTTCCACCATTACGCCCATGAGGCCCAATAACTTCCGGGGGGTCCGGTAACCCTCGGTACTCCGAAACCTATCCGAAACGACCCGAACCATTCCGGTGTCCAAATGTAGCCTTCCAATATATGAATATTTTTGTCTCGACCATTTCGAGACTCCTCGTTATGTCCGTGATCACATCCGGGACTCCGAATAACCTTCGGTACATCAAATCACATAACTCATAATACATATCGTCATCGAACGTTAAGCGTGCGGACCCTACGGGTTCAAGAACTATGTAGACATGACCGAGACTCATCTCCAGTCAATAACCAATAGCGGAACCTGGATGCTCATATTGGTTCCTACATATTCTACGACGATCTTTATCGGTCAAACTGCATAACAACATACGTTGTTCCCTTTGTCATTGTTATGTTACTTGCCCAAGATTCGATCGTCGGTATCATCATACCTAGTTCAATCTCCTCACCGACAAGTCTCTTTACTTGTTCTGTGATGCATCATCCCGTGACTAACTCATTAGTCACATTGCTTGCAAGGCTCATAGTGATGTGCATTACCGAGAGGGCCTAGAGATACCTTTCCGATACATGGAGTGACAAATCCTAATCTCGATCTATGCCAACTCAACAAACACCATCTGAGACACCTATAGAGAATCTTTATAATCACCCAGTTATGTTGTGAAGTTTGATAGCACACAAGGTGTTCCTCCGGTATTCGGGAGTTGCATAATCTCATAGTCATAGGAACATGTATAAGTCATGAAGAAAGCAATGGTAATAAACTAAATGATCATAGTGCTAAGCTAACGGATAGGTCTAGTCCATCACATCATTATATAATGATGTGATCCCGTTCATCAAATGACAACACATGTCCATGGCTAGGAAACTTAACCATCTTTGATTAACGACCTAGTCAAGTAGAGGCATACTAGGGATACTCTGTTTGTCTATGTATTCACACATGTACTAAGTTTCCATTTAATACAATTCTAGCATGAATAATAAACATTTATCATGATATAAGGAAATATAAATAACAACTTTATTATTGCCTCTGGGGCATATTACCTTCACAACGAAATGGAAAGATCGACCGCGCGTGTCCGCCAGCAAGAGGCAGATCGGTATGTCAAGCGCTGTGAGGCGGAGGAGGCGGAGTACTGTCTCCGCACTGGGAAGACGCCACGCACCAGGGAGCTGCTGGCGAGGGGCTGCCGGAATACTGGCCCCGGGAGGGATTATTAGTTTTAGTATTGTTCATTTTCAATTTTATGCATTGTACCTAGTAGTTAAGTATCATCACGTATATGTGATGATATTATATATTATATATATATATATTCTATGATGAACTAACACTACAAAAAAAGACACATCCGTGACATTTTGGGCTGAACAAAAAAAATTATGTCATACATATAACACTTCTATGACGATAATTGTGACAAAACCCGGTATCATCATAGATGTGGTGGGCTCCTCCTTCTATGACAAAAAATCATGACAGAAAATGGGCTTTTCGTCCTGGGCGGGCTGGAGACGCAGCTGGATGACATTCTTTGGGCCGTCCATGACGGAAAAAAACATGGTAGAAGCGAGGGGGAGGAAAATTTCGGGGAGTTCCCGGTTACAGTGGGAGGTCGGGGGCCGAGCGATGCGCGTTTCTCTCGTACACGTACGCGCGTGTGTGCCAGGCGTTGGCTCTAACTGAACCCGAGCGATTGCACTGCAGGCTACGTGTTACTGAACCCGAGCGATCGATCGATGGCTGTTAACCGAACCCGATCAAGTGATTCCTTCGCTATTGCTGCTAACTGAAGCCGATCGACTGGATGAACAGTGAGCGTTGCGGGGGTGGTTGGATCAACAGTGAGCGGCGGCGTTGCCTCTGGATGAACAGGACCCCGTAGTGTGGTGGAGGGCTGGATGAACAATAGACGGTGGAGGGGTGCCTGTGGAGGGGTGGTTGAACAGGACCCCGTGGTGTGGAGGGCTGGATGAACAGTAGACGGTGGAGGGGTGGTTGAACAGTAGCCGGTGGAGTAGCGCGCGGTGGAGGCTGGATGAACAGGAGCCCGTGGAGGCTGGAGGAGGTCAACGATAGCCCGTGGAGGCTAGAGGAGGTTGACGGTGGAGATGAACAGTATCCTGTGGAGTCCCGTTTTGCGGTACGCCACACCCCTCCCGATGAACAGGACCCTCGTTTTGACCGTAGGAGGTCCATTTCGTCCGTTTTGTGGTACGCCACACCCCTCCCGATCAATAGGACCCCCGTTTCGACCGTAGGAGGTCCGTTTCCTCCATTTTGCGGTACGCCACACCCCTCCCGATCAACAGAACCCCCGTTTCGACCGTAGGAGGTCCGTTTCCTCCGTTTTGCGGTACGCCAGACCCCTCCCGATGAACAGGATCCCGTTTCAAACGTGGTCGGTCAAACACAAGGTCGTTTCCTCCGTTCTGCGGTACGCCAGGCCTCGTTTCCATCGACTGTTCCGTCCAAGCCCTCCCGATGAACACGACCACGCATTCCGTTCCAACCCAGCCGGTTGGCTCCCATGCGTTTTGTTGCCTCCTGATGAACACGACGCATTCCGTTGCCTCCCCATGAACACGACGCATTCCGTTGCCTCCCCATGAACACGATGACGATGTTGTTTCTACGTTCCGACCCAGCCATGTACACGAGCCCTGGCCATACTTATGCGTGAGTAGGCATTCGAGACCCCGCCCGTATGTACACATATGTGGCCGTATTTTATTTCTTGCACCCTGGCCGCTGTATGTACGTGTACATGCTACGTGCGCGCCTCTACATCCACCAGTATATATGTACGTACACGTTCGCGGCCAGAATGACAACACTACGTACGCTTCGACCAGGTGGGTCCCGACTGTCAGGCACTTCCTTGCGTGCGAAGATGTAGCTGGTGGGCCCAGCAGTCAGGGGGGAAACGTTTTTTCATGAAATATGGTGGGCCGTCCAGTGGGTCCCCGCTGTCAGGTGGAGGAATAATTATTTTGCACGTAATAAGGAGGCACTTCCTTGCTGCGGCCGTGGACCCAACTGTCAGCCTCTCCACGCACAGTCCACGTCCGATGGAAGCCGTTCCTTGACCATTTTGACCATGCCGCGCAGAGAGCACCAGGGCGGTGGACGATGGCGAGGCCTAGGAAGGGGACGACGCGGAGCCCGGGAAGACGTGGCAGTGGATGCCCACGCGTAGAGGAGTATGAGGGTTCACTGGTTCGCTGTGGTGTGAGGCTGCCGTCGTCGCAGAATAACAGGGGGTGTGGGTGAGTAGAGGGATGGCCTGGCCAGCGGTGGGAGTAGTAGGGGGCGGTGAGGCCTCCGCCGCATCGCAGCCGGCCATGGGAAGCAGGAGCACGAGGCACGATCGACGCTGGTTTGGGCGGCTGGAGTAAGAAGACCAGAGGTTGAAGAAGCACTATGGCCGTTTGATGGACATCGTACGGTCACTGGAGCTAGAATCGTGCATATTGACTATGTTGACAAAGCCCTCTGTCCCCGTCAACTTAGTAGGCCCACAAGTCAGCATGCCACTATACTGGGTCCCAGCTAACAGGGGGAGTATTCATTTTTTGTGTGTAATAAGGAGGCACTTCCTTGCGTGCGAAGATATAGCTAGTGGGTCCGAGCTATCAGCGGCGGTAACGTTTTTTTCACGAAATACAAAGGCCCTTTCGGTGGGTCCCTGATGTCAGGTGGTGGAATCATTATTTTGCGCGTAATAAGGAGGCATTTCCTTGCGTGCGGCCATGGACCCAGTTGTCGGCCTCTCCACGTACAGTCCACTTCAGATGCATGTCAGTCGTTGACCATGTTGACCAGGCCGCGCTGAGAGCACCAGGGCGGTGGACGACAGCGAGGCCTAGGAAGGGAACGACACGGAGGCAGGGAAGACTTGGCAGTTGTTTCCCACGCAGAGGGGAGTATGACTGTACGAGGGTTTACTGGTTCGTCTGCCGTCGCCGGAGAATAATAGCAGGTGTGGGTGAGTAGAGGGATGGCTAGGCCAGCAATAGGAGTATGGTGGGGCGGTGAGGCCTACGCGGCAGCAGAGCCGGCCGCAGGGAGGAGGGAGCAGGCAGTCCCACCGACTCTTGTTTGAGCGGCTGGAGCAGGAAGAGCAGAGATTGAAGAAGCACGATGGCCGTTGGATGGCCATCCAACAGTCACTGCTTGTGCGTCAACCTTTTTTTAGGAAAGCCTCAAATCTGTGGAAAATAGTATACATCTCATCTGCCATTATTTCTAATAATTTACAGCCCATTTGCTAATTATTAAGGTTTTTTTGGAGCCCATATTCTTTTTGTTAGCATTACAGCCCATATTGTGGCCACGGTTAAGAAATTATACGAAATTTTGCATATTTCGGTGCGGTCCGAACTGTTTTTAATCCCGAAATTTCGACTCACATTCAAACTGTTTTAAAAATAAATGTATATCAATATAAAATCCAACAAATTCTCCATGCATAAAAATTAATGTAATTTAAAATCTCGAAATGAAAAAAAAGATATTTGAAACTAATTGCCGGTTTGATGTGTTTTAAAAAATGTACCGCCCATTTCTCATTACTGATGGGCCATTTTCTCGGCCAGCCAAATGAAAGCTCTCCTTGTCTTGAAAGATTTGTAGCCCAACAGGCCTGACAAAGCGACTTACTTGGCAAATCACAAAAAAATGGGCTGAGGCCGTGGACCTAGCTGTCAGCCTCTCCACGTACAGTACTCTTCCAATGGAATGTTGTTGACCACGTTGACCATGCCCGAGAGCACCAAGGCGGTGGACGATGGCGAGGCCTAGGAAGGGGACGACGAGGAGACGGGGAAGACGCGACAATGCATGCCCACGGGGAGAGGAGTACGAGGGTTCATTGGTTTAGCTGTGATGTGAGGCTGCCGTCGCCGCAGGGCCTGGCTAGCGGGTGGAGTAGTAGGGGGCGATGAGGCCTCAATGGCAGCACAGCTGACCACTGGAGGCAGGAGCAGGCGGTCTCCCCGGCGCTGGTTTGGGCGGCTGGTGCAAGAAGAGCAGTGATTGAAGAAGCAGCAGGACCGTTCGATTCAAATCCAACGATTACTGCTGCTAGAATCATTTGTTGACTAAGTTGACAAGCCCTGTGTATGCGTCAACTTAGTAGGCCCACAGGTCAGCCTCCCAACCGGTGCGCCCCAGATGTCAGTGGGAGAAATCATTTTTTCGCGTAATAAGGAGGCAGTTGATTGCGTGCGGCCAGGCTAGCGGAGGGAGTAGGGTGGGCCCGGGAAGCCTGCGCGGCATCACAGCGGGCCATAAGAGGAGGGAGCAGCCAGTCCCGTCGGCGCTAGTTTAGGCGGCTGGAGCAGGAAGATCAGAGATTGAAGAAGCACGTCGGCTGTTGGATGGACATCCAATAGTCACTGCTGCTAGAATCGTGTGTTCACTAACAAAGCCTTGCGTAAACAAGTCAGCCTCGAAATCTGTGGCGTGTACAGCCCATTTGCTATCATTTTTATAATTTTTACTCATTTTCTAATTCATATGGAATTTATTGCAGCCCGTTTTCCATTTTTAGAAATGCTGACCATTTTCTGGTCAGTACCAGGGTCAAAAAATTAAGTAAATATGTGGGAAATTTTGAAAAAAAATCACAAATTTTTGCTGGGGAACGAAATATTCTTAATCCAACAATTAATAGCCATACTAAAACAAATTTAAAAATAAATTAGTACTATGTCATGTTAAATCCAATGAAATACGTATAAGATATCAGTGAAGAACAAAAACAAAAAAAGAAACTTATATCCCATTTGCTATAATTTTTTGGAATTTTCAACCCCTTTTGATATTACTTTTAACAGACATTGACCATACTCTTAAGCCAGGCCGAAATGCATCCCTCCTCGTCTTGAAAGATTTGCAGCCCAGTAATTCGGAGAAAACAAATAGGCCTAGCTTGGGTATTCTTCAAAAAGAAATACTGGGCTACCTATTTTCCCAAAGAACTGGTGCATGAGCATTTAGCTTTATTTATTTACTTATTTATGTTTAGGGGACCATGAGCATGTACCTGGGCCGGATTCATGTGAGAGCCTCCCTTCCAGTTAATTATGGGCTTCTCTATTGGGCCTTCATCAGTGGGCTGCATGTTATCAACAAGTGGAAAATGTGTTCCGTATGAAAAATAGTATGCGCTACGTACGGTACGGGGCACTAAAGGATCGAACTGTGCAACGACTTCCAAAACATTGTGTTTGTCGTTCTAACAACACATTTACTCAACCAACAGACCAAATATACTACTGATTGTACATTGAAAACAGCAGCAGCAGCAACCAGGGCTGGGGGTGCAACAGAAGCAGTAAGCAGGCCAGAAGAGTGAAGACCTCCATGAGCATCCACGAGCATCCAGCTACCGCGACCGTCGACGAGCACCATCCAAGACATGTTCATGCTGACCTAGTACATACCGTTAATGTAGTTGAGGCTGACGGTGGTCGGATCGCAGTCAAGGGGGTCGATGCTCGCCACCCTACGATCGTTATGCTACGTGACACGCCGTTTCTGAAGATCAGGCGGCATCAGCAAGCAAGGAGCTGGCTTAAAAAGCTCCGGCCTGAGGGCGTTGAGTAAACAATACAGCCCCGATGAGCACGCGGCGAGCGGCATGGTACTGAGATTGTCCACACGTGAAACAATGAGCTTGATTACCTCTATGGGGAGCGAATTCCAGCCACTCTTTCGGGGACGCTGCTCGGTTCTGCCATTGTTAGTGCTTGGGTTTCAGACGAGGGGGGAGGCGCCTTAGCGGGGATGGAAGATTGGACGATATTATGTGCGGACAAAGATGGAGAAGCGAATATGTGTTGCGGGAAGTGGACATGTGATGATGTCTACAGCACGCCGCTTGACTTACGAGACACATACCAGCAGCATAGGGTCATGTCGATGCCAGACAACTTGCTTGAGTGATCATAGTACTGGTACTCCCTACAGTGCTATGCCCTAACTTGCTTGGGTAGACTAGTAGAGTAGGAATCTGCTCTACTACTAGCACCGGAGGAGTAGTATATTCTAATATAAAATAGTTACAAACTTCATTGCCTGATGCCGTTTTGTGGCTCGCCGGTAGACATGGTGCATCACCTCACAGATGCGTGCAGCGGTCACTGCTGGCCCTTGGCGGAGAACATCAAGTACGAGACGTGCTACCCGTTCACCATGTCAGAGTCGCTGGAGGATCACCGCCGCCTGCTAGTCTCAGAGGAGGACGGCGGCGTCTTCCTCTTGATCGTGGGCACTGGCGAGGCCCGCGCAGGCCGCCGCCCCGTCTCTGTAATGTGCGTCAGGGGCGACGCCACTGACGCTGACACTGACATGAGGCCGATGTACGGGTGCATGTCACCTAAAATTATATCATTCAAAACTATGTTCAAATACGAATCCAACGATATAGTTTTTGTTGACATGCACTAAAATTTTGTCAGTTAAATCTTTAGTCAAATTCAATGGGGGACTAACAAACCACGACCGATGTTGTACAAGTGTAGAGGGTGGCGTTGCACGGGAGTCTCACCTCTCACCCCGCTCGTGGCGCGGCAGTAAAGCCGTCATATCACAAAACCCAACCACTCCCAGTAATAAGTGGCCTGGTAAAATAAACGGACAAGCAACCATCACATCCCTCCGTCTTTTTTGCATTTCATCTCTCTGCATTTACTTTCTCCGGTTCATCTCGCACACTCGATCCCTAGCTATTACTCCTAGGGCCAGTTCTTTTGGCGGCTTCCCCAGCTTTTCCCACAAGACTAGTCACAGTGGAGAGTAACAATAAGGCGCCTCCTCATTTAATTGGGCTACTAAACTACTACTCCGTCCTGGTTTATTCCTCACCATTGTAATTTGTGCTAAATTTTGACCAAAGATTTAACTGGTTTATTCCTCACCATTGTAATCCCTCCGTCTAGGTGTGTAAGTCATCTTACAAAAACCAAATAATCCCAAAACACTTAGGCGTGGTGCATTAAATTCTACCTCGTTTCTTGTTTCTAGACATATCAACCAATAAGAGATAAAGAGTGTGCATGCTTTTAATGACTTGAGATATCAAACACGACATGCAGTGGTTAGTTCATTGCATGCAATACTATTAATTAGCAAATAAACATTAACGTTTCTCGTTTTCTCCTCCTCCTTGGTCACGGTGCATAGCCTAAGATGACTTACTCACCTAGACGGATGGAGTAGTGCATGTGACATGCACTAACATTTCATTAGTTAAATTTATGATCAAAATTTGACACAGATTACAATGGGGACCAATAAACCAGGACGGAGGTAGTAGTTATGGGATTACTAATCTAGAAGCCTAAAAGAACTGGCCCCTGGTACTCCTACTAGTAGTAGTACTCAAGTTGGAATTCTAATTGCAAGGCATAACTTGTTAGGCAAAAAAATTCGATACAGGGTGTAGGAAGCGGTTTGGGAATTTGCATGCCTTTCCAACCAGTGAGATACACCATACAAAGTACGACAGAGAAATAAGCACAGAGAAGGAAGCTAAAAGTAAACAATCAAACGAGCATTTTTGCATTTGTTTTACATTGAATCATTTCACAAGCTTGACTAGTGCTGTTTTTCTACTTTTACAAAAACCGCATCGTAATGTTAAAATGTGCATTTGCACGTACTCCCTCCGTTCGGGTTTATTATGCCTAAAGACAACTTATCTTAGACCTAGACACATAGTAATTTGCTCACATTAATTCTTCCATTCCACTCCCAATGCACTCTCTCACAAGCATGCAGCCAATGAAAAAGCACACATGAAGTGTATTAACTTTTCAGCCATGGCACCAACAACAATAGCTTTCAATACAACCAATGAAATGGTTGCATTCATGCACCTTTCCAACGCGGGGCCTTATAAAAGGGGACATGCTTGTGATGCTGAGAGGCCTAATAAACCCGGGTGGAGGGAGTACATAAGTAATAGTAGTACTCCCTCTGTCTAGGTGTATAAGTCTTCCCTCCTTCTTGGTCACGGTGCACAACCAAAGATGACTTATTGACCTGGACGGAGGGAGTAGCACAGTCTGCAAGCATATATCGAGAGAGACGTGTAGTGCGATAGTATATAGTAAAGTCTGTGCTATATGCACATACTTGCAAAATGCGTACGAATACACAAGGTTTCCAAACTTTCCCTTTTACATACTTAATTAAGGACGCTAAAAATTCCTGAACATTTGTGATTTATCATTTGCGTCCCAAAACTAATGAGATCGCCTTACAAAACAAAAATTATACTCCTCCTAAAAGCCACGGCGCTCGCAGGAGCGCTTGCGGCGCGCCACGAGTGCCCTGGTGTGCGGCCGTTTCCCAGCGCGCCGACACAACGCCTCTTCCTCAGCCTCGCAACTCGCGAGGTGCTGATTGGCGGCTTGCCGGCGGGCGAGCGCAATCTCACCGGTGTGGTGATCCGGCGCCAACAGGTACTCCTCCTCACTGGAAGCGTGCACCCGGTCCACATACCGCCAAGCGTAGATGAGGCGCTTGGGCCCGACTGCACTCAGGGCGTCGGCACGGGCGTCCTCCGCCACCCTCATGGCCCTCGCGCGAGCCTTCTACCAAAGAGCCAATTGCCTGACTCTCTCGGACGCGACATAGGCCTCCCAGGCAGCTTGTTCCGCGGTGCACTTCTCTTCCTCGGCCTTCTTCTCTGCCTCTATTTTGGCGCGCTCTGCTGGAGGCAAAGCCTCCCACAAGGTGACATCCATTTCTTTTGAAAGCTCCTCAAGGCTGGGGGGCTCTGCGGGCGGCGCGGCGTTCTCCTCGTAGCGGGGAGCTAACGCGTCCTCCAGCGCACGTGCTGGCGAGATTGGGAACGCCGACGCGTCCACCTCGACGCGTCGCGGCGAGGAGCGGAACGCCGACGCGTCCTCCTCGACTAGTGGCGGCAAGGAACGTAACGGCCACGCGTCCTCCTTGACTAGTGGTGGCGAGGAACGGAACGGCGACGCGTCACATAGCGGCGAGGAGCGGAACACCGACGCGTCCTGCTCGACTAGTGGCGGGGAGGAACGGAACGGCGACGCGTGACCACCATCCGCGTGGTCAGCGAGGGGCTCCTAGGGCTTGGGAGGGGCGATGCCATGGTGATCGACGTGAGAGGGATGGGGAGGAGATAGCGATTAACGTGAATGTGAGGGGGAGGAGATAGCGATGTCATGGGAGGCGCAGTATTTATAGCAAGCAATGGCACACCTACATAAGATATGGACTGAGCTGCACTGACTTAACTGCGGGTCCAGTTACATCACTAACATGTGGGCCAGACCCCTGTTGGGCCCATATGTCAGTGAGCCAATGCACCTGCAGTTAAGTAACAGCTACGTGGGCATATTTGTTGGAGTAAATTATGGGGGAGCGAAGGGGTGGAAATATTGCTGGTCACAACGGATTGGACGAGCGTGGGGGGAGGAGAGTCATGCATGCAGATTAAATTAACCCTGCTAAAAACGATATTGTAAACGTGGCTACTCGGTCTGTGGCAACTGGCGAGCCACCGCGCTCCAAGTCGTTCACCTATGGTCCCGACCATCAACTCCTATGGATCAAATTATCACGCGAGCTGACTATTCATACAAAGGTGCTCCACCACGTACCCGGTACCCACGAATGCAGCAATCGTGCACCTAGGGTTTTAGGGTTTATTTGTTAACGTCACCTTTACGTAACACTCATGTGTGCGAGACAGCGAGAGGCCGACTGCGTGCGTGCGCCTCTTCTCTTTGTATATGTACTCCACCGTTTGTCTGGTGTCCAAAAAATTATAATAACTACTAGCGATGTGCCAATGCGTTGCTACACGATCAAAGTAGATTAATACATATTCACCGATTTGATAGAAAAAAAAGTCTAGTTTTGAAATACATATATCACTAAAAATATGTTATGTTTCACTCAAAATATATTCCTTTGGCGGTTTTGATGAGATAAGGGAGGAATGTTGTTGGTTTCAAGATTCGAGAAGTGGTATATGTCTAATTTCTACTCTTACTAGCAAGATGCCCGTGCGTTGCACGGAACATCAAGATCTTGTGGGAGAAAAGGATGAACGAGGGAAGGCCTTATCTGCAAATGTGGTGAAGAGTGCGGGTAAATTGCCATATTTTCCTTCCTGTCCGTCAGATATAAATCGGACGACCTACATTGCAAGATGGCAGGCCCACCATCATCACCAACTCTATTTTTTATCCCCACTCTTATAAAAAGCATTGTCGGTGATGATCGTGTGCCTGCCATCCTGCAATATAGGCCGTCCGATCTATATCTGACGGATAGGAAGGAAACTATGGCAATTTTGCAAAAAGATACCCACACCCCTCTCCACATTTGCAAATAAGGCCTTCCCTCGTTGATCCTTTTCCCCCACAAGATAAACTACTCATACAAATGCATCTTGATGTTCCATGCAACGCATGGGCATCTTGCTAGTTGTTGCAAAAAGCCCATGTGTGTGAGAGAGAGGGAGAGTGGAGGAGGACGGAGTGCATGTGTGACAAAGACACAAGGAGTGTGTGTGTGATAGGTATCAGCTTAAAATGAGGCGATAGTGTGTGTGTGCACGATCGAGAGGGCATGTCTCAAGAAGGGAAGAAAAATCTACATAGATACAAGGAGCGGGAGAGAGACATGTATGCGATGGTGGAAGCACGAGTGTGCGGGTGTATAAACCTATCTAGAGGCTAGCTAGTCGATAAATGTTTGTGAGAGAAATACGAGTCGGGGTGCGAAAGCGAGAGTTTTGTGTGTGTGAGAGAGACGGTAGTCGGGAAGGGGAGTGGAAGCAAGAGTTGTGTGCGTGTGTCTGTGAGAGAGAGAGAGAGAGAGAGAGAGGAGACGGTAGTCGGGGCTGTCTGATCGGTAAACAAATGAATAATGTCAGTCTGGGATGGAGACGAAAAGGAGACCGCAACAAATGTTGTGTCTATAGGAGAGAGAGAGTAATTTTAGTGGTATGAGTCATATGTAGAGACATATAGGGTGTGTGAGAGAATCCCATAGAGAGAAAGACAAAGTGAAAGACGAGTGGAAACTGTGTGTGACGGTGAAAAAGAAAGCTTAGGTACCGAGTGATACCAGAGAACAGTAGAGACGTGAGAGATAATGAAAACCGTGTAATGTATAATGATAGGGAGAGTGTGACACTTCTCAAGGGAGATGTCGAGAGACCATGTTTGCGAGGATAGGAGAAACATGAAGTGAGCGTGCGGGTGGGCTGGAGAAAAGAGAGTGATAGCTACCTAAAGGAGCATGCATGCGAGAGAGATGGGTGTGAAAGGAGTGAACAAAAAAGGGATTCAAATATTTGAATTCGAGATGATGATACATGTAATCCATACTCGAACCAAAATTGATCTATCAAACATGCATACTCATATGAATTCACGCACATCTATGTTATTTAATATGTAGATATTACTGATCCATATATTTTAGTAGAACATAATTTGGTTAAATTTTTTCGAATTCAACCTTAAGATTTCGAGAAAGTTGTATTTGTAAATCATATTATACATATAAAGGATCAGAATTCTTTGTTGTGCTTCTGAAAGTATATATAAAAAAATGACGTATATAGAATGTAATTCCAATTGAAAATGGATCCCGCCCGAAAAAAAGTAGAATACAAACGGGATTCGAATTGAGTTGGCATGGTAAACGTGCACTCTGCAAAATTTGAACGAAGCGGGGAAAGTCGCAGTAACCGCCCGAAACCAAAATCTGCGAGATGGAAATCACTACTGCCTATCCCTGCCACGCAAAGCCTATCTGCTGGATTTCAATAGGTTTCGATAGGGGTAGGTTTGTAATTTCACCCAAACGTGACGTAACCGCCTCTCACCTGGATTCATACACGGTGGGCACCAAAACACAGTGTGTCCTCAGCCGAAATCGACTCCTTCCCCGATTCATATTCATACACGGTGGGCGCCAAAAACAAACTCTCGTCGGCAAATATTCGGTGTATGCGAGATTACCGTCTTATCCCCAACCGACTAATGTTGATGTGATGTAGTAGAAATTTGAAACGGGGGCTAAGTTTGTAAATTTCCTCGCATTTGAGACAAGCGCGCCCTGAATACATGCTTCCCCCCTTCCTCTCTACCTCCCTTTTCCCCATTCGTACTCCGTGGGCGCCAAAACACCCTCTCCACCCCACCCTCCTCCGTTCGCCGCCGTCCGCCACCCCATCCACCACCGTCCTCCTCCACCATGCCGGAGCTGATACCCCGACGCTGCCGTCCATTACAAGAGATCGACCTCTCTCATCCATGGCTTCGGACTGGGATCCTTGCATACCGTCCTCTCGCTTCATCCTCGTCATCGTCCACCTTGCCGGCGCCGCTCCTATGACCGTCTCGTCCACCGCGCCCCGCCACCACCGTCTACCCTCCTAGATGTGCTTCCACGCCGCCGACAGCCATCGCTACCGCAGCACCGTCAAATTCTCAGTAGATGCGTACACGGCGCCGCACCAGAGGCGGTACTCTTTCGTATCTGCTCAACTTATTTATCGCAGCAAGAAAATAGATCGACACTGCTTTACTCTGATTTCTTGTCTTGGTTGCGAAGTTGCCTTTGTCCGGTTTGCACCTTCAGATCCTCCATGGCACGCTCAACACTATACTCCCAATGCTTATGGTTTTCCCCTTTTATATTCCACACTAGTTAAATCACAGTAGACTAAATTTCAAAATTGGGTCAGTCGATTTTTCAGAGCTCGCCGGAGTTTGCCGGTGCGATCGAAGGGGCTTGGGTGGTTGTGGGGCCTCACCGAACAAACAAAACTCAACGCAGATGGGGGTTGGGGTGGGGGTGGGGGTGGCGGAGGAACACAGGCGGTGGGGGCCGGTGGTCCGGCCGGCGGCCCGTGCGGTGTTCTGTATGGGAAGAATTAGAGACGAGGAAGAAGAAGGGTTAGGAGACGTAGGATCTTCATCCAACCGCCTGAAATGATCGAGAGACAGCTGGGAGTTTCATTCTTAATGCGCTCTGGTTCATCATGTGTGGGCACTGCGCAACCAACATTTTATTATCCAAAATCTGCTTGCTCTTCTTTACCATGTTCCTCTTCTGTTCTTCTTTAATATGTACTCTCTCCGTTCCTAAATACAAGTCTTTGTATAGATTCCACCATGGACTACATATGGAGCAAAATGAGTGAATCTACACTCTAAAATGTATTTGGATACATCTGTATGTGATCCATAGTGGAAATATCTACCAAGACTTTTATTTTGGAACGGAGGGAGTATGATAGTAGTACAGTATGTTCCTTGTACTAAAGATGAGCAGGGGCATTTGCAGTGTAGAGGTCTATACGGTCGGTTGTGATGGACACTTTGAGCCTCTTTGATTCGTAGGATCTTGTAAACATAGGAATAGGATTTGTAGTGTCCTGCCCACTTGAATCCTATAAGAATAGCAAGGAAATGAGGGGAGTTGTGTCGCCTTTGAGAGTTACGCTGATATTAACAGTACCGCACCTTCACTTGAAGAGATCTGGTATCCAAAGCCTTTCTATCCGTACCGGCAATACTAGCACATATATTCCAGCAAGTTCCACTTTGCTGATTTTACTCTGATGCTTAAGGTTTTCCTGTTATATCTACACGATGATCTGTGTAGCTGCTTTGTGTCGCACTAGTAGCAGTCCACTCTTGAAGGTAAACACTGCAATGACTTACAAAATTGGCACCAAGGCATTGAGTGCCATTCTGGATGCAATGAAACTCATACGCTCCCCACATGTTGATTCTTGTTCAGAATATGATCCTAATGACTATTCTAACCTCGAGGAGTCAAAGGCAGATGGCCTGTCCTGTTCACCCATCAAGGTGTCTGTTCTAATTTGGCAATATTTTATTGATTGCGGGTATCTTGCATATGTTGTCTTGCATTTCTTCTACTTTGTTGCACTGCCATCTGCTTAGTTTACTCATCATATATGTCGAGATGCCATGCCCATCCATTATCAATACATATTCCAGCTGCCATCATACCATGTTTTTTCACTCAAATGTTGTTCTTGTGCATCAGACATCAAAAAGGAAGAGGGTGATTGCCGAACCTGAAGGAGCACTAGCAAAGTCCTTGAAAAATGTGGTGGTGCCGGAGAAATCAGACAACACCCCACTTATATTGGTTGTACAACCAATGAAACAAAACGTAGGACCGACTCCAGCAGACTGTACCCATACTTCACTGGCCACACCACTAGCCCCACCACACAGGACCTGCACTCCAGCAAAAGGTATACCGATTTCATTTGCCATAGCACCAGCTGTACCACAGAAAAATCCCACTCCAGCAAAAAGTACAGCAAGTCCAGCGGCTGAAGACCTATCCCAACTGCAGAGACGGCCAATTCCTGCAGATTGGAACCCCATTCCATTTATTCCCAGTTTAAAAGACAATCCTTTCAATGTTGTTAGGGACTACGTGCATATATTCCCATCATGGGAAGATTATTGTGAAGACAAACACCATTTTCACATCTTCCTGTCCAACTTACGTGTAAGTGATATTATTCATGGTTATTATTTTCCTGTTTTCTGCTGATTGAACACATCAATGATTTACATTACATTGTTGTAACTAGGCGAGGGTCAATCTGGATAGTCATGACGAGCAAAGCTTGCTTGTGCTTTTCAAGGAAGCATTGCAGCAGTATCGGTGTTACCTGAGGAAATCACACTTTGATGGCAAGTCTATAAACGAATTTCTGGTGAAGTCTCCTGTGGTAAATTTAGAAGACATTGAATGGAAAAACCTTGTTATGCACTGGTCTTGTTCCTAGGATGAGGTACTATCTATGAAATCACATGACAATTTGAACTTCTACTTTTCCGCATGTGCCTTACGGATCTTTTTTACAGGAAATCTGCTCGAAGAAGAATTCTGGTTTGACAAGAACGACAGGATATCGCAAATATGTTGCCCGCTGCTTTGCTCTTGTTAGTACCTGTTGTCCTGTATCACTATACTTGCATACATACCTGGTTCATTATGTAACAGCAGTATGCATGATAACTTGCTTATCAATTGTTCGCTCCAAATTATCTGATCTGTATGAATGGTTACATTAGTGTAGAATATATCCAATGTCAATGTTTTTTTAGCTCTGCATTGTTCTTGTAAGTACATGATGTCCTTTATCAGTGTAGTTATAATGATAGGTAGTTGTTCATGTACCATCACTCTGCAGCTTATTTTCCTTTACCCTCCATTTTCTACACATTAGATCTATATTTACTCTTACCATAAGGTTGGTACTGAAGAAGTTTAGTTGTGCATTGCTCTTGGCTGTACCTTTTGCCTGTATCACTGCACTTACATATATAGCTACTTGGTTATGTAGCATCACTGTTCATCTTATCTTAAATATTCTCCATTTGTTCGTATATTATCACATCTATATTTACTCTTAACAAAATGTAGAATAAAGGCAATGCTTTTGAAGAAGATTCTGTGGTAAACTTCTTGAATTGCCTCCCCCCCCATCAGCATGGACAAGGCCTTTATAGAGCTTGTCTTCACCAATAATGTAAGTTTGTCCATCTCAAGCCTTCAAACTTTGTTGTATATATTTGGTTGGGCATGACTGCAACAACTGTTTATTTTTGGTATTTGCATCAAATTGCTTGTTTAAAGTTTCTTATGTAGTTCATAAACAAAAGTTTGTCCTTTCTCAATTTAAGTTTTTAGTTGTACAACCAAGTTCCTTCTTCATACCATGTAAATTAAACTATACAGAGCAAGTGATCTTCTTTTGCACTGCATGTATGCTTCTGTTCTTCATCCGTAATCCAGTGGTGTGGTGAACCTACCCACTACAACACAATGTCATATTCTGCAATGTCTTAGCTATGAACAATGTCATATCATTCTACTATTATTTAAACCGTCTCTTTATTTGCCAATCTGAAATGGTATAAATTGACAACACACTAACCATTGATACTTATGAGTTCTTGATCTGTAATCCAGTGGTGTCGTGAAGCTGCCAACTCCTTCACAATGTCATTTCCTGCCATGTCTTGACCTGAACAATACCATATTGTGTTAATGCAATTTTAAATTGTGTCATTTTATTCGTCGGTAAGAAATGTGATGAATTGTCAGCACTGATACTTTTATGTGCAAAACCTGTCATCTGTCTGCTTGTTTATCCTTCAGAGTGAGGAAGATATAAGTGTTGAACAAGCGCGGTCTCATCATCTTGCTCAGCTTCTTGCGCTGCAGCTCCCCAGTAGGGCTAACCTTTCTTGACTCTATTAAAGTGCTGTCGGTTTTGTATATTATTTTGTCGGCGTGTTTATTTGCACTGGTGGCTATCTTTGATGCCCAGTGTATGTAATCTGTTGACTGCTTGTGCTTTATTATCATAGTGGCAAACTTTGATGCCCAGTGGATGTAATATGATGTAATTTCTTTATTGTATAGTCTAGGTTTTTTCTTATTCACGATGCTGCAGTTATTTTACTGTATATATCATGTCTTCGCAGTAAACCGGCCAAACCGTAAAATTACGGTACATAATCGGGCCGTCATGCAATCACGATGTAGGTTGGGCCTGAAACACGTCGAACAGCTCACGGGCTGGCAGCAACCCGAAATGAACCCCGGCCGATGATTGTGTGAATCAAATCACGGACTTTTAACAGGCCAAAATTGTCTCGATCCTTATTTGGCCCAATCAGATATCGACTGCGAGTAGGCCGGATGCAAACCGGGCCATAGTTAGGCCCAACTATATGACAGGCTTTTAACAGGCCGAAATTAATATAGGGCCGAAATGTTAAACAGGCCCTTAACAGGCCAAAACTAATATTAGGCCGAATTACTAAGTGGGCCTTTAGCAAGTGGGCCCAAAAGCATAGTGTCTAGTTAACGGGCCGAATCTGATATGGGCCATAATTGAGCCCAAAGCCTCTTAAAGGGTCGGACTTGATCTGGGCCGTAATTTGGCCCAAAACGTGGTAGGCTTTTAACGGGCCGAATCTCATATGGGCCACTATTAGGCCCGAGCGTGGCAGGCCATTAATGGACCGGATCAAATATGAGCTGGCATTTGGCCCAAAACATGGTAGCCAGTTAATGGGCCGGCCTACTAGGGTCCTCAAAATCTTGTGGCCTACAGCTGGGCCGGCCCATTAATGTCGGCGAAATCTCATGGGCCTTTAGCTGGGCCGGCCCATTATGATCCGCAAGAATCTTGTGGGCCTTTACCTGGGCCGGCCCATTATGGCACACAAAAATCTTGTGGGCCTTTACCTGGGCCGGCCCATTATGGCCCGCAAAATCTTGTGGGCCTTTAGATGGGCCAGCCCATTATGGTCCGCAGAATCTCATGGGCCTTTAGCTAGGCCGGCCTATTATGGTCCGCAAAATCTTGTGGGCCTTCAGTTGGGCCGGCCCATTTAAACTTGATGGGCCAATCCACGTGTCAACATATCATAGGCACGTCTCGCCCATTGGATGAGTGACACCTATGCCAATGCGGACCTGACACGTGTCTCCTCCAGCCAATGATGATTTTACATGTGGAAAATCCCCATTGCCCGGGGCTGTTAACGGGTTATCGGATCCAAAACCCGACCCGATAGCTTAACAGCGTTCCGTTACGATGGATGCCACGTGTCGGTCACCCTTGACGAAAGCACTTTTGTGACGCGCAATTTATCGTCATGGAAGTGGACACTTCCGTGATGATAACTTTCGTAATGTCATGGAACACTTCTATGACAGCACGGGTATGACTATCTTGATTCTGTCATAAAATCGTTATGGATGTACATGCATGACAGAAAACGCGACCTACTATGACAAACGCGTATCATCATGGAAGTGTATTTTTTTTAGTGTAATGAACAATTAATATATATATATTATGAATTCCATTTTCTATCTATTTTTGTATACTAATTTGAATCTAGCTGTTATCATCCACATATACAGAATGGAAAGCATATATACACACATTGAAACAGAACATATAAGAATGAAAAACAGAGTACACATATTAAAACAAAGCAATAAACAGAGCAATACTATGATTGCTATGAATACATAGCTATCCACGTCGAAACGACTTTTCAAAATAAAATGTGTCCATGAGACCATGACTAGCAGCCCTTGCCTACGGTAGCTCTTGGCTCTGCCTGAACTCATGCAGGCGTTCGTCCAAGCAGTCGACACGCTCGCGGTACATCTGGAGCATGATCTCTAGCTTCAAGTTGGCTATTTCATCAGAGATCACCAGCTCGAGGATGCGATTGCCATGTTTCTCTACTGCGCCCAGGTGGACACCTGGGCCAAGGAGGCGGTGGAGCCTACGGACCAGTGCATTGGCATCCAGCGGGCCGCGGACAAGGCGAACGGCGGCACCCATGTGAACAGTGCGGCAGGTGTCCGGTGCAAGTACGGCACGGCCGGCCTCTAGTGCAAGTACGGCACTGAGGGCCTCTGCCCACTCCTGGCGAGGAATGGGGGTACTGATGGGATGTGTAACCAGCAAGCAAGAGCCGATGGATCCGCTCTTTTTGTGCGGCACACCGGGCATCTCACTCTGCGGCGCTCCAACGGTCTCGCCGTGCGGCGAGCCGCAGCCTATCGGCGCGGACGCGCCTAGCTTGATCCGTGGCGCTCAAGCGCCATGTGCCAAAGGTCTGCTCAACCCTAGCGATGACGCGCATCACGGCATCGTCCATCGCGTTGCCGAGGAGCGCCTCGGCCTCGATGGACCGTGACGCCTGCTCGTTTTCCTCGTCGACGAGGTTGATGGCAGAGGCGGTGCTTTGGTGGGTTAGCATGCTTGGAAAAGGTGGATGTGCTATAGGCTGCGCTTGTCGCCTCCGTGTGTTGCGCGCCGCCTATGCGTAATATCGCTGGGTGGCGGGAAACAGGTGAGGAAATGGCCGGAAACGGTGGTGTGTTCATAAAACGCCATCAATTAATGGAAACTTAGCATAGAAGAAACATCGAGCTAGCACAAGAAGTAGATGATGATCAGAAGAACATGGACTACACTAGGGAACCCATCGGTGATGAATTCATCAATCCCAAACGGAATTAGAAGCAATCGTCTGTGTCATTATCGGTCTTTGCACACATTTCTGATTACAGACCTGTTTGCCGCGTATCACACACATCTTGTTATATTGAACCATTTATGTTCTCTTGTCTCAACGCAAACAGTTCATCCGAGTGAACCGCATGCGGTATATCACACACACCTTCATCTGGCTGCCCGTTTCTTTTGTGTTGCCTAATCACAAATTGTTCATCCGAGTGAACCGTATGCTGTATATCGCACACACCTTCATCTGGCTGCCCATTTCTTTTATTCCTCCTCATCGCAAATAGTTAATTGAGCTGAATCATATGCCCTGCATCGCACACGCAACTAAAATCTGAACCGTGTTTGATGCATCCTCCATCACAAATGTTTTGCACCTTTTTGACGGTTATTTTACGCCACCATTTGCAATTGTGGCATCGCACATAGTTTCTTCGAAGGGTCTCTGATCGTAGTGTCGCGTTAGCAGCAACCTGTAGTAGTGCATGCTGGATAGTGGTCGATGTGTGGAGTAATAGTAGTAGATGCAGGCAGGAGTCGGTCTACTAATCTTGGATGTGATGCCTATATAATGATCATTGCCTGGATATCGTCATGAGTATTTGAAGTTCTATCAATTGCCCAACAGTAATTTGTTCACCCACCGTTTGCTATTTTTCTCGAGAGAAGCCACTAGTGAAACCTATGGCCCCCGGATCTTTTTCTCATATTATTTTCCTTTGCGGTCTACTTTTCCTTTGCTTTTATTTTCGTATCTATTAATCCAAAAATACAAAAATACTTTGCTGCACTTTATTTTATTTGCGATCTATTTATTCAATCTATTACAATTTTTTCCCGTCAACACACCAATTTCTGGCACCGTTACCCGAAAGGGATTGACAACCCCTTTAACACGTCGGGTTGCGAGTATTTGTTATTTGTGTGCAGGGGTTGTTTACGTTGTGTTGCTTGGTTCTCCTGCTGGTTCGATGACCTTGGTTTCATATCTGAGGGAAATACCTACCGCTGATGTGCTGCATCATCCCTTTCTCTTTGGGAAAATACCGACCTAGCTTTAAGAGACATCATGCATGCACTTAACAATGGGTATCAATGCAGTGTATTGCAATGTCTTATCCATATCAATGCAATATTGCAGCCTATTGCTATTTTTTATATGGGTATCAATGCTTTATGTGCAAAATACCGCCATGACAACTTCTTTTTAACTTACTTGGGCGGGCTTTTCAGTGGCGGGCACTTAAAAAGTCCCACCACTCGTGCAAACATTACCAATGGCGGGTGTCCCGTCGACCACTGATGCCATGTTAGAAATGATGGGATGTTAGTGGCCGGTGCCCTCCACAAGTAGACATTATGCGCCAACCACTGCTAGCTTGTTGTGCACCCTTATTGCACTTCCATACTTGAATCACGTAAAAGGTTTAACCCACTGCTAGCTTGTTGTGCACCCTTATTGCACTTACATACTTGAATCACGTAAAAGGTTTAACCGAGGAAACGATCTTCAAAATCTAGGTTCCATTATGTCCAATGAACATGCAAGGTGTTGTAACGGGTGAATCATGCTAGGGTATACAAATTTATGGAAATATGTGGGTGTTTAAACTTGTCTTAGAGATTTGAGAATGGTTACTTTAGGTTTGGGTACAAGAAAATCAATTTTTTGTTGATGTGAATGATATTTATCCCTAGGCATTCTCTTATTTACCACTATAGTTCATAGTTTAAGTGTAAATATTTCCTTGGTGCCTTTTGAACATCAGCATAGATAGGTGGATTCTCATTCTAGAAAATAAGAGACATCTTCAATGCATAATAATTAAGAAAAACATGTTATTGCGGACAACAATAGTACATTCAAGAAGCAACTTGTAGCTTCCCCACTATTGTTGAGCACATAAATCATAACACTACAAGCAAACAACACATTAGGGCTTGTGAAGCAGTTCATCCATCATCTGTGCAAGGTTGGGCTCACTCTGGATACCGTCGATCCATCTCATGTTGATATGCACCATCTGAAGTTTCACTTGCAGTGCACTCTGAAGTTCCGGATCTGTGTAGTTTCTGAAGACCTTGGCAATCTCTTTTGCCTTTTCATTGGTAGTGAACTAACACCAAAAATAGGTAGCGCACTTAAGAAACGGTCAGATGTTAAAATTGACTAAGAGTCTTTTCAATGGGAAATTTAGAACTTGCCAACTAAAGCCATAAAAGTTCATGTGGATGTACCATTGGAAGAATGTTGTTCACAATACTCCACAATAGGTCTCTTTTGGGAATAACCTTCAGGACACGGTCCCAGTTTTCCTACAAATGTAATGAAAGACATAAATGTAATTATATTCAGCTAATTTTCTAAAATATGTAATGGCCTACTAGCACTAACATGAATCATTTTCCATATCCCAAGGAAAAGCTGAATATATGAAAACTTGAAGCTTGTTTTAAAATTTCAGTGTCCCATGAGTACATTTCACGAGTTAGTTGAAGTTAGAAGATATAAATAGTTTACAAAAGAAATATTCAAAACATTTGAGCTATTTTGTAAAGAATCTTCATTGTGGTGCACCTGGTGACTTGTTGTAAATTCATAGGTTATATACAATTTTCTCTATGTGGTAATATGCTAGTTATCTTTTGGATTTAGTTAATAATAATTCCCTTTAACTATTTTCCTCTGCATTGATATACACAAACTAGTGACATACTGTTAGGAGCTAGGGTTCGGGCTCCTCTAGGTCGTAGGTGGTAGGGAAAAGAGGGAGTTGGGCGAGGGCTAGAACATGGCGGCCGGCGGCGAGGCGCCGTCCTTGCGGCTGGGTGGCGGTGGCGCATGAGAGAGACGGCTAGGGTTTTAGGGTTCCGGCTCCTCTGGGAGCCGGGCAATAGAATAGTCTTATTGCTTAATCCTCAAAATAGTCTTACAACTTGTATATATAACCATAATCTGAAAATAAACTAAGATAACTTGGACCTTAAGCCTGCCCAGTGGGCCCCCGGCGGCCATAGACCTGGCCGGTCATAACATCTCTCCCCGCCTGCGCAAACGGCTCGTCCTCGAGCTGAAAATCGGGGTCGTGCTGGCGGAACTCCTCGCGTTGCTCCCAAGTAGCGTCCTCCTCTGGTAGTCCAGCCCACTGAATCAACACGTACCAGGAGCCTCGGCGCAGCTGAGCCTTCAGCGCCTTCTCCGGTGCAGGAAGGAGAGGCCCGTCCATGAGCCGCGGAAGCGCCAGCGGTGCCGCGGGTGGATCACCCCGGAATGGCTTGAGCAGCCCGACATGGAAGACATCATGGATTCGTGCGCCTGCCGGAAGCTGAAGACGGTACGCCACTTTGCCAATGCGTTCCAGGATAGCAAAGGGACCAGCATAGCGAGGACTGAGCTTCTTCCTCGCGCGTGGGTCCAACGACTGCGTAGAGCGGTGAAGTAGACGCAGCCAGACCCAATCACCCACCGCGAACTCTGCCTCGCGATGGTGGCCATCATAGTGTCCTTTGGCCAACTGCTGGGCCTGGAGGAGTCGTTGCTGGACCTCCGCAAGCATCTCATCACGGCTCCTCAAAAGAGCCCCGGCTGCCTTGGTCCACGCCGAGGCCGGATCAACCGGCAGAATCGGCGAGGGCGGCCGGCCATACACCACCTCAAAGGGCGTAGCACGAAGGGCGGAGTGGTAAGAGGTGTTGTAGCAGTACTCTGCCCACGAGAGCCAGTCCACCCAAGCGCGAGGGCGATCACCTGTAACACAACGCAAATACATGGCAATCACCTTGTTAACGATCTCAGACTGGCCGTCTGTTTGAGGGTGGAAGGCGGTACTCAGGCGAAGCTTCACGCACGCCAGTCAAAAGAGGACGCGCCATACATGGCCCGTGAACACAGGATCCCGATCACTGACAATCGAAGAAGGGAACCCGTGGAGACGGACAATGCCATCGAAGAAGGCCCGTGCGACAGATGCCGCTGAATATGGATGGCCAAGGGCGATGAAATGAGAATACTTGGAGAAGCGGTCGACCACTGTGAGAATGACGGATTTGCCGCCCACCTTGGGAAGGCCCTCGATGAAGTCCATGGAGATGTCCGCCCAAACCTGAGACGGGACCTCCAAGGGCTGAAGCATACCAGCTGGCCGCAGTGTCTCCGTTTTGTTGCGCCGGCACGTCACACAAGACCGTACCTAGTCACGGACCAGGGCATGATCACCTGGAATGTAGAAGTCGGCGCGGAGGCGATGGAGCGTCTTCTGCACGCCCTCATGGCCCGCCGAGTGGGCAAGACACAGCACCTGCTAATGAAGATCGTCGTGCGCCAAAACAAAGACGCGGCGCCCGTGGAGAAGCAGGCCGTCAGCTAGACGCCACGGCTCCTCCAGCTCGCCCGCCGCCAGCTGCTGCTGCAGGAGGAGGGCGTCGGCCACGGCAGCGGTCGCCGGCGGATGTCGGCGTAGAGGGCGAAAGAGGGCCCGGTGATGATGCAGAAGGCAGCCCCTTCCGCCGCACCATCGTCCACATCGGCGTCACACCAAGACAGGGCATCGGCGATGGTGTTGAGGCGACCCGGCCGGTACTCGACGGTGAAATCGAAGTCAAAGAGTTTACTGATCCACTAGTGCTGGGGAACCGTCGAGAGCCTCTGATCCAGCATGAACTTGAGGCTGTAGTGGTCCATGCGGATCCGGAAGGAACGGCCCCAAAGATAGGGCCGCCAATGGCGTACTGCCTGCACCAACCCAATGAGCTCACGCTCATACGCCGCCAATTTAAGATGGCGAGCAGCAAAGGGGCGGCTGAAGAAGGCGAGGGGTCCATCGCCCTGGTGCAGGACCGCACCAAACCCCGCACCGGAAGCGTCACAGTCGATGGTGAAGGGGAGGTCGAAGTCCGGCATCTGCAGTACGGGTCCCGTCGTGAGGGCCCCCTTGAGGGCCTCGAATGCTGAAGTGGCCTCCACATCCCAAGAGAAGGTGTCGCGACGAAGAAGACGCGTGAGCGGGGCCGCGATAAGGCCAAACTCTCGGATGAACTTCCGGTAGTACCCGGCAAGACCAAGGAACCCGCGAAGAGCCCGCGGAGACTGCGGAATGGGCCAGACGGCGACGGCCGCCACCTTGTCGGCGTCCATGGCCACACCCTCGGCCGAGATGACGTGGCCGAGGTAAGCGATCGAAGGTGCCCCGAATGAGCACTTCGAGTGCTTAAGATGAAGATGATGCGCCTGAAGCTCGTTGAAGATGATGGCCACATGCTAGAGGTGCTCTACCCAAGAGGCACTGTAGATAAGAATGTCATCAAAGAAAACGAGCACAAACCGACGTAAGTAGGGCCGGAGGACATCGTTCATCAAGGCCTGAAATGTCGCCGGGGCGTTGGAGAGGCCAAAGGGAATCACCAAGAACTCGAAGTGGCCGTGATGGGTCTGGAACGCCGTCTTGGCGATGTCGTCGGGATGCATGCGCACCTGATGATACCCCGACCGGAGGTCCAGTTTGGTGATGAAGCGCGCCCCATGTAGCTCATCCAGGAGTTCATCGACCACCGGAATAGGAAACTTATCCTTAAGTGTGAGAGCATTAAGGGCGCGGTAGTCGATGTAGAAGCGCCAAGTGTCGTCCGACTTACGTACGAGGAGGACCGGCGCCGTAAAGGGTGATGTAGAGATACGGATAATGCCCGCGGCAAGCATGATGGCGCACTGCCGCTCCAAATCGTCCTTCTGCAACTGAGGGTACCTGTAGGGCCGTACTGCCACCGGAGCCGAGCCCGGCAGGAGATGAATACGGTGGTCATAGACCCGGGCCAGCGGAAGGCCCTGGGGTTCCGCAAAAAGATCACCGTGCTGCTGCAGGAGGTGATCCAGTAGCGGATGCTCGGCCTCCCTGGTGGCCGCGGCTAGCTGGAGTGGGGGCGACGCCGGGGTGCTGCCAACGCCCTCCCACTGGATGCGGCGGCCGAGGCGCCAGAAGGTCATCGTCAGGGCGTCAAAGTCCCAAAGGATGGGACCGAGAGTCCGCAAAAAGTCAACGCCGAGGATGAAGTCGAAACAGCCCAAGTCGATGCCGGCACACGTGATGGTGAAGTGCTCGTCGCCGAGAGTAATAGGAACGTCCCGAGCGAGCCCATAGCATCAGAGGCAGTCACCATTAGCGACGGTGACCCGCAGCTGCTCCCCTCCCGTCAGCTGTAGTGCAAGGCGCCGCATAGTAGCCTCCGGAAGGAAGTTGTGTGTAGAGCCTGTGTCTAAGAGAGCCACTAGAGTCTCGCCGTGGATCGTGACCGGGATAAGCATAGTCCGCTCATTGTGGATGACGGCCAACGCGTGGAGGGAGATGACAAGGGCCGTAGCTGGCACGGGCGCGGGTGCCGGCGCGACCTCGGCGGCGGCTGGGTCGCCGAGTCCATCGTCGGTGGCAGCGTCCTCTGTCTCGTCGACTGTCTCCAAGTAGAAGAGGCGCGGGCAGACATGGCCCGGGACATAGGGAGCATCACAGTTAAAGCACAGCCCCAGGCGGCGGCGCTCGAGCTGCTCGGCCTGCAAGAAGCGCCGGAAGGGCCGCGTCGCGGCCGGAGTGGCCGTCGGTGAGGCGGCTGAAGAAGCTGGCGCGGCCGGTGGTGGTCGTGGAGGCACTCGGCTCCCCCAAGGTGGTGCGGGCCGTGTTAAGGCCTGGGCGCGCTGCTCGAACACCCGATCGTAGTACATGGCCGTCTGCAGGTCCTGGGGTCCCTTCATCTCAACGTCCATGCGGATGTGGTCGGGAAGGCCGCCAACGAAGAGCTCAGCCCGCTGTAGTGTCGTCACCCCTGGTGCGTGACACGCCAGAGCCTGGAAGCGGTCGGTGAAATCCTGGACCGTGGAGGTGAAGGGTAGGCGGCCCAGCTCGGACAAGCGGCTGCCGCACCGTGGTGGTCCGAAGCGAAGGAGACACAGCTCGTGGAAACGATCCCAGGGGGCATGCCACCCTCGTCCTGCTCGAGGGCATAGTACCATGTCTGGGCGGCACCCCGGAGGTGGTATGACGCGAGCCAAGTGCGCTCGGACGCAGGTGTGCGCTACCCCCGGAAGAACTGATCACACTGGTTTAACCAGTTAAGAGGGTCCTCCGAGCCATCATATGTGGCAAAGTCGATCCGAGTGAAGCGAGGTGGTGTCGGGGTCGATGCGCCAATGCCCATCGGTTCGTCGATGCGAAGGGCCGAGGACGGCGCGCCGAACTGTAGCGTGGGCACCGCCGGGTCGCCGGCCTCCGTGTAGACCGGCGGTGGCGACGTTCTGGTGAGCCAAGCCGGAATTGGAGAGGGCGACGGTGGAAACTGCACCTGCTAGATCGGAAGCCCCCCAGAAGGGCCCTGACTCAGGCCGGCGCTAGGCAGTGGAGATGGCGTGGGGGCCGGCGCAGCCGGCACGGAGGGGGCCGGGGCAGACCAGATCGGCCACGGGGTTGGGGCAGACACGGCCGATGCCGCGGGTGCTGGCGCGGGCCAATGTGGCTAGGCCGGCGCTGGAGCGGCCGGCTGCTGTAGCGCCGGGTAGCCGTCGGCGAGCGCGGCGGGTACCGAGTACCACGGGAGCGCCGGTGGTCCGGAGGGCGCAGGCGGCGGGGGCGGCTATGGCGGTCCGTACGGGCTGGCCAGGAAGAGCCGGATGCCCTGGACCACGACGACCAAGTCGTTGAGGACCCCCGCCATGGCCTCCGAGGTGTAGTGGGCCGGTAGGGTTGATGGCGACGGAGGCGTAGCGGTGATGGGGGCCGGCGGATGGCCGGTTGACGCGCCAGGGATGAGGTCCAGCGGCGCGGACGGGAGGAACGGCGGGAGTAGTATTTCTAGAGCATAACTTGTACTCTTTTACTTTTTGGGGATGGAAGGTTTTAATGAGGCAAGAGCTAATAAAACTCTAGATTTATCCCACATAATGCTCTACATTTTTTGCATTTTTCTACATTTTTTGGACTTTTTTCACTGTACAGAGAGGAAAAATGCGCCATCCGAGGTAAATATGCGCCAGGTGGCCCAACGTGCGATAACGGGCCGGCGTGCCTGGGCGTGCTGCGTGCCGGCCCAAATAGGCTGCGTGACGTGCCTGGGCTGCGAGCTCTACCCATGGGCCGGTGCGGCACGGCCCGACTAATAATCATGTCCTGGCGGGCCATGCCGTGCTAGGCACGATTGCAGTGGGCTGGGCCGGGCCGGCCCATTTGGCCAGGTATATCCAGCAGTGGTGGCGCAGGATGAGGGACTAGGCACCCCCGCTGATCTCCGGTTAGGTCCACTCGGATCTGGCCCCTTGGTCAATGACGGGTGCCTCGGGAGGATGGCAGCGGCCTGTCTGGTTGCTGGGACGGCATGGGCCACAACGGCATTGTGGCAGTCCACGGTAGTGGTGCGGGCAGTTCGCGGCAGCGGCAGGATAGGCTCCAGCGTCGTGCCGTTGGCGAGCTGCTTGTGTGGATGCCCCTAGGTCCTCTCGTGGCGACAAGTTGTGCCATTTCCGGCACCTCGCGTTGTTGGGCGAGTGTCCTGTACCTACCAGATGCAAATCCAGGACGGGAGCCGAGGTCGGGCGTCGCAGGGGGTGGCGTTGGGAGAGGTGGCGGGAGTGATGGGCGGCCCCGATGCGGTTGGGCCACCCGTCACCGGTAGGGGTGTTGGATGTCGACATGGTCTGCTCCCGCTTCACCTCTTCTCTGACATGCTGGTTCCTCGATTGGTCGTTTATGTTACTGCGGCCCTTTCGTCGGCCGAAGCTTGTCGGTCGGTGCATTGCTTGCAGTCATGGAGGGCCTATGGTGTGATGAGGAGACTGGGAAGTAAAAAGAATTCCTAAACTCTCCGATATATAATTCCTAAATGACTCAAAACATTTTTTTCTAGACACAACTCGGCCGCTAATAACGATCAAGCAATGGGGCCCCTAAGGTCGGGGAAGGCTCTGATTACCAACTTGTAACACCCTCGATGCGACTATAGCTCCCACGTGTTGAGGCACGAGTTAGAGACATAATCGCATTGAAGGCATATGTCGCAAGTTAGGCAATCTTCACAACATCCCATGTAATATAGATAATAAAAGGGGAGATAACATAGTTGGCTTACACTCGCCACGTCAATCAAGTACATAAATAACATTACATCATACAAAACACTCATGGCCCGACTACGGCGCCAAAATAAAAGATAACCCAACATGCGACACGGTCCCGATCACCCCCAACTGGGCACCACTACTGATCATCAGGAAAGGAAACATAGTATCATTGAGAGTCCTCGTCGAATTCCCACTTGAGCTCGAGCGCGTCACCTGGAGCGGAATCATCAGGCCCTGCATCTGGTGTAATAGTAATCTGTGAGCCACAGGGACTCAGCAATCTCGCACCCTCGCGATCAAGACTATTTAAGCTTATAGGTAAGGCAAGGTAAAAATATATGTGGAGCTGCAGCAAGCGACTAGCATATGTGGTGGCTATCCTGTTCGCCAAAGAGAGCGAGAAGAGGAGGCAAAGCGCGAGCGAGAAACTAGAGAGCAACCTGCGCAAGCATTACTCCAACACCGTGTCCACTTCCCGGACTCCGCCGAGAAGAGGCCATCACGGTAACACTCTCAGTGGATTCATTTTAATTAAGTTAAGGTTCAAGTTATCTACAACTGAACATTAACAAATTCCCATCTGCCCATAACCGCGGGCACGGCTTTCGAAAGTTCAAATCCTTGCAGGGGAGTCCCAACTTAGCCCATGACAAGCTCTCACGGTCAACGAAGGAATATACCTCCTCCCAAGATGTTCCGATCAGACTCGGTATCTCGGTTCTTCAAGACACTTCGACAAGTTAAAACAAGACCAGCAACACCGCCCGAATGTGCCGACAAATCCCGATAGGAGCTGAACATATCTCGTTCTCAGGGCACACTCAGATGAGCTCTCCATACAACTATAACCAAACCTCGAGTTTCCTCGAGGGGGCGCTGCACAGGACTCTAGTTTGGACCAACACTCAGAGGAGCACTGGCCCAGGGGGGGCTAAAATAAGATGACCCTCGGGCTCCGAAAACCCAAGGGAAAAAGAGGCTAGGTGGCAAATGGTAAAACCAAGGTTGGGCATTGCTGGAAAAGCTTTAATCAAGACGAACTATCAAGGGGTTCCCATTATAACCCAACCGCGTAAGGAACGCAAAAATCCGGGAATATAACACCGATATGACGGAAACTAGGGCGGCAAGAGTGGAACAAAACACTAGGCGAGAGGCCGAGCCTTCCACCCTTTACCAAGTATATAGATGCATTAAGATAACAAGATAATATAATGATATCCCAACAAGGAACGGCCTCCAATCTTCACCTCCAACTAGCAACGCTATAAGAGGGCCTGAGCAAAGCGGTAACATAGCCAATCAATGGTTTGCTAGGACATGGTGGGTTAGAGGTTTGACATGGCTATTTAGGAGGCTTGAAAGCAAGTGGTAGGCATCGTAGCATTGGCATAGCAAAAGAGCGAGCAATCTAGCATAGCAAAGATAGTAGTGATTTCGAGTGTATGATCATCTTGCCTGCAAAGTGGTCAGAGTTGACTGGATCCTCGAAAGCAAACTCAACGGCTCCTTGTTAGTGAACTCGTCTCCCGGCTCTACCCAAACAAGACAAACAAGCAACAAGGATACAATCAACCACGTGCAAGGATCAAACAATAGGATGCTAGGATGGTATGCTATGCGGGATGCGATGCAGGATGCATATGCAAGATTTGATAAGGAAAGCATGAACCTGGCCTCAACATGGAAATCCAAGTATGCCACTAGAAAGATGAGATGAAATCGCTTGAAAACGATATAAAGAACGTCGAAATCGGAGTTACGGTTTGGAAATGGCAAGCGATTCAAATATGACACCGGTCTGCGATTTACAGCAAGTAGCCATCTAAATGCAAAGAGATGAACAAGCTACAGCACTCAAACATGGCATAAAAATACATGGCAGGGATGCATTCAAGATGCTTAACAAAAGTCTAGCACTGATCTATGGCCAATTCATCCATTAACAGGTTCAAACAAGAATGGCAAAAATGCATATGGCAAACAGATTTCAGACTTAGTGAAATTAACACTTGTCTGGAATTTCAGATCAGGTAGCACTCTTCGGAGCAACAAAACTACATGCTACAGGACCTGAACATGGCAAAGTAAATCATGGCATGGAGCTACTCAAAGAGCTTAACAAAAGTCCCTTAGTGACCTTGAGACAAAAGGGATCAGAAAATACAATTGCAAGCATGTGAACATGGCAAAAACATAATCAGTTCTCAGACTTAGTGAAAACTGGAGCATGCTGAAAACAGATATCAAGTAGGCATGTTTACGAGCTCGATGCACTCACTACGGAAAGAGTCATGACAAGCTAACCATACACCCATCAAGAATACACAAAATGCAAGCTAGACATGGCAAGAACAATAGCATAGCATGCACGGATCAACTACAACATCCTCGGCAAAATCGCTAACAAGTAGACAATCTGCCCAGATTCACGAAGTAGCAAAAGTAGAGCTCGATTGACTCAAGCTAGGGGGCTCCATAATTGCAAACAAAGACATGGATGGATAGATCACTACAAGATTAACAAAACATCCTTACTGATCATCCTCAAACGAGGCACAGATCACTAGGAAACAACAAGAACATATGGCCATATGAGATAAACAGGTCAAGGACTTAGTGGAAATGCTAAGTCCCTGAAATCAGCATTACCAAGTGCCTCACTTTGCAAGCTTGTGCTAGTCACCACACAGATCACAAAAATACATGGGTTGCACCTCTGGAAAGATGGCAAAACCCTTAACAAAACATATGTAGAGCTCATGGGCATATCATGCACACAATAATCATGGCAAAAATGACAAATATCTAAATGGAGTACCAGATCTGACAATTATCTCAACTAGCCCTCTTCTAACAGCATTTCAGGCATCAAGATGAACTCAAATGAAAATGATGCAATGATATGAAATGATGTACTCTCTGAGACGAACATTTTGATATGCTATATGCCCAAAACGGAGCTACGGATGAGGAGTTATGATGTAATTAAGAGGAGCATATGAGCTAGGGTTTCGGGCAAAAAGTCAACCGAGTTTTGGATCTTAGATCCAGATCGGGATCCGGGCGCGATTTACGAGGTTCGCCGGAGCTGTGGGATACGGCGGCCGGACTTGACGCTTGGAGGATCTGGCGATGAGACGAGGAGGAGGCCGGAGCCGGCGGTGGCGATGGCGGCGCCGGGAGGCGGCGGACGGCGGTGAGGCGGCGGCTGACGGGCGAGGCGGCGCGTCGGGCGGGCGCGCGGCAGCCGGCGTCGAGTGGCGGGGCGGCTGGCGTTGGCGGCCGCGGTCGGCGGCGGCTCAGAGTGGCCGGGCGCGGGGAAGACGCGGGCGGCGCCGGCTGGGGCGGCTCGGCCCAGTCGGGCGGCGGGAGGGCCAGCCACGGGCCTTGCGGCCCCGCGCGGCGCGGCGATGTGGGCACGGGCGGTGGCGAACAGGTGGCGACACGTGGCGGCGGCGGGGCTGGGCGGACACGTCCGGCGGCGGCGGAGACGGAATTTTAGGGTTTTGAAGAGGGGATCCGAGATTTGGAATGGGGGAGGTATATATAGGCATAGAGGGAGCTAGGAGTGTCCAAATGAGGTGTGGTTTTCGGCCACGCGATCGTGATCGAACGCTCTAGATGATGGAGAGGGTTTTGGGCCAAATTGGACGGGTGTTGGGCTGCAACACACACGAGGCCTTTTCGGTCCCTCGGTTAACCGTTGGAGCATCAAACGAAGTCCAAATGGTACGAAATTTGACAGGCGGTGTACCGGTAGTAAACCAAGGATGCTTGGCAAGTCTCGGTCCAATCCAGAAATGTTTAATCCCCACACACGAATGAAAGCTAGAAATGACCACTGGAGGAGAACGGAGCGCCGAAATGCAAAACGGACAACGGGGAAAATGCTCGAATGCATGAGATGAACACGTATGCAAATGCAATGGACATGATGACATGATATGAGATGCATGACAACGACAACAACACACGGAGACAAAAACCCGAACCTGAGAAAATAAAATAACTTAACGCCGGAAACGGCAAGAGTTGGAGTACAAATTGGGAAAGTCATATCCGGGGTGTTACAGTAACGCCCCAAGACCGGAGCTTCAGATGCCTTTGAGGGTTTCCGGGTTTTGTCGTGAGATTTGTTTGGTTCGTTGCATCATGTCATCATGCGATCTTTTCTCAAAGCTAACTAAAACTCTCTAAATAAATTGCATGGATCTTCGGTCCATTTAAACCGAGGGAATTCCATGGTGATTCTCTTTATAACGTATCCTCCCATTATTAGGGAGCTATATTTAAAATTCCATTGTTTTGGAATCACCCGTGAACCCACTTGCATATTAAATCCCTTGGCCTTTTTCTTCTTCAAGTTTCGACTCTCTAGTCTTGCCAATAATTCTTTCACCATTTTCCGGAGCTCTAACAAAATCCCCAACATTTTTGGACCTATCGAATACCGACTTCCTTCTCACACTCATTTGAATTAAATTCAAATGAGTTGGAATTCAAACTTCACATGTGTGCTCTTTCCTATTTTCTTGGTACAAGCTCATCTTTATGAGTCCGGGGAAATTAACCTCCCGCGCAAATTCTATCCCTAACACTTCCTTTATTCTCTTTTTCTTCGATATTTTTTTTCCTGTTTTGGGAGATAAAAGGAGAAGTTTTAGAGAGGAGTGAGAGAGCAGCAGGCCCATTCTCCTTCTAAGGCCCAGCCGGCGCCCTCCACACTGGGCCTCCTGCACCGGCTGATGAAGCTATGTACCTAGGGTAGGGTCACGAACCTGTCCTAACTGCCCTACCCAAGGACACCTCTAGAATAAATCACCTTTCAATCGACTTGGAGGTGTTCCACTCGACAGACTCGAAGACATTCGACCAAGAAGCAATTACTCGACCAAGATCCAACCACTCGACGGCCAGGAGACCTAAAGTCACTCCGCACGCTAACGGTCGGTCATTAAGTAGCTTTTATGGTCATCATAGCACTTTATTACTAGCGTTATCAGTAACGCCCTACCTTAATGTACATTGAACCCTTTGTAACATGGGCTGGCCGGGGTCCTGGCGCACTCTATATAAGCCACCCCCCTCCTCCGAGACAAGGGTTCGCACCTTTGTAACTCATACACACATAATCCAGTCGACCGCCTCCGGGCTCCGAGACGTAGGGCTTTTACTTCTTCCGAGAAGGGCCTGAACTCGTAAACCTTGCGTCCTTACAACCTCTCCATAGCTAAGACCTCGCCTCTCCATACTTACCCCCCTACATCACTGTCAGAGTTAGAACCACGATAGTTGGCGCCCACCATGGGGCTAGGAGTCTTAGCGCCTAGTTTGAGAAGTTGCAATTTTTTCCGATCTCCTTGATCATGGTTTCGAGTGGAGCTTTGGTGGAGGGCCGCGAGATCCGTCTCGGCGCGCTCACGTTCATCGCCAACGACTCCGCTTGGCTTCAGGAGGCTCCACTCGATGTCGACGCGCTCCCCGTCCGCGGGGCGACGCACTTTCGCGCATGCGTCCGTGGTGTCCTCCTGCGGCAGCCGTCGACCCAGTATCGGTCGGCTCCCGTGGCATCTCCCCGCCCTGTTTCTCGCTGGCGCAAGCGCTCCTGTCGGTCGAGGCTTCAGAGGTGGGTGAGGCATGCGGTGGCCCGCCAGTCGGCCACCCCACAAGTCACGGCAATCGAGCCTGACGAATCCCTCTACGGCCTGTTCGACCTGTCGACTGGCTCCGCAGAGACCGCATCCGAATGCGACAGCAGTGACCCAGCTGCAGAGGTTCTGGTGATCGATGGGCCACACAGTCCTCCCGGTTTCCCCCGCGCTGACGGAGGCGCAGATGGGGGCGACCCGTCGCGTCCTCACGAGGAGTATCTCCCCGAGCCTCTCACGTCGTTGCAGCGGGAGGAACTTCGCCGCCGGAACATGGATGCACTCCACACTCCTATCGTTGGAGAAACCCCCGAGGCCCGAGCCTTGGAGGACGCGCGCTTGGCTAACTTGGCCGAGCGCACTCGACTAGAGAATCTCCAGCGAATACTCGATGGGCGAGCGCGTCAACGGGCTCCAGAATCCAGTCGACGTCAACTCTTTCCGCCCCCGCAGGTATATCGTACACCGATTCAGAATTTGGCGGCCGCGGCCCGTATAGCAGAGTCGATTCAGCCCTCCCAATCAGAGGCTGGCAGAGGCTTGTTGCAAATCAGAGCGTTGCTCCGGGCAGCGAGAGACCAGAATTCCGCTGTTTCTCAGTCGCGGAACAGGATCCACAGTCGATCCGTTGCAGCGGATACAGTCCAGTCGGCTCATAGCCCAAGATCGCCTCCGAGGCGTGAGGGACGTGGAGACCGGCATGATCAGTACAGAAGGAATGAGCAGTATGATCACCGATTCGATCATGATGATCGACGTCGAGTGCCAACCCCTCCCCCGAGGAGTGGATCATATGTGCCTCGACGGCAGGTGGACAGACGCCCTCATAGTGTTGGGCGGAGAATTCCAGTCGACCCCAGGGAACCAGGCTTTGATGCGAGATCTATTCTCGTTCAAGGTTTGGTCAATAGGAATAGAGCTCACCGGGAAGGCCACGACAGAGATGCGCCTACCTGTATCAGAGTACATGTTTCAGGGCCGGAGTGTTTCAGTCGAGCCATCAGAGCCGCTGTAATTCCTCCAACTTCAGGTTGGCGACTGGAGTTAGTAAGTTCACCGGTGAGTCCAAGCCCGATACTTGGCTCGAAGATTACCGAGTGGCTGTCTAGATTGGTGGTGGGAACGATGAGGTAGCCATGAAGCACCTGCCTCTCATGTTAGAAGGCTCGGCCAGTGCGTGGCTGAATCAGTTAGCACCCAGCAGCATTTACACTTGGGAGGATCTCCCCCGAGTGTTTGTCACCACATTTGAAGGAACATGCAAGTGACCTGCAGGCCTTACGGAATTGCGGTCTTGTGTGTAGAAATTGAATGAAACTCTGAGGGATTACATCCAGAGGTGGATCACATTGCATCACATAGTTGAAAATGTACCAGATCATCAAGCAGTTTGTGCCTTTAAAGAAGGCGTTAAGTACAGAGAATTGAATCTGAAGTTCGGTCGAACCGGAGAGATGTCTCTGAATCGGATGATGGAGATTGCCACCAAATACGTTAATGGTGAAGATGAGGATCGACTCCGGAGTGGCAAGCATAAAGCAATCGCCCAGGAAACCAGAGGAAATTCCAGTCGGAAACAGAAGCGGAAAGCCAAGCCAGCCGCTCCTGGGGAGGCCCTGGTCGTAACCCAGGGAAAATTTAAGGGAAAACCCAAAGGACATTGGAACCCCAAGAAGGTTAAAAACCAAGATGGAAATGATGTTTTGGATCTACCGTGTCACATCCACACCAAGAAAGATGAAGAGGGTAAACTCATTTACCCAAAGCATACCACTCGACAGTGTCGTCTTCTGATCCAGCAGTTTCAGGGCAAGCAGTCCAAAGATAAGGAAAAGGAGTCGGACAAAGTTGAGGACAAGGAAGATAGTGACGATGGGTACCCCCAGGTCAATTCCACCCTGATGATTTTTGCTAATGTTGAGAGCAAAAGTCGACTGAAGGTTATTAACTGTGAGGTAAATATGGTTGCTCCGGCAACACCCAATTATCTGAAGTGGTCCCAGACTACCATCACATTCGACCAGTCTGATCACCCTACGCACATTGCCACCCCTAGGAGGCAAGCTCTGGTGGTCGACCCAGTTGTCGAAGGCACTCGATGTCAGGACCCCGACTCGATGTCACATCGATCTAGCCGGTAACACCTCATATCACCTTGCGGCCTCACGCACGGTATCCCCACGGGTGTCGTCTTACCTTTGCCCGGGACCGTTTGCGCATTTTGGCTCACGTATATGATAGTGTCGCTAGCATCCATATGATAAAGAGCCCGGGCTGACATGACTAGTCGTAAACCCAAAGTGGCACAGACTTACAGGGACAGGCATCCATGACCCAGCTTCGAACGTGTCGGTCATCAGCAAGTGGGTCCGGGCTGTAGCACTGGGCTAGCAGGACTCCGGTAAACCGGGCTGTAGCGGGCTAACAGGACTCCGGTACTCAAAGCGTGACATTTCCCCGAAGGGACAGACACAGGAACGAAGAAGGACACATGCC
>NC_041388.1:82891351-82893015 GCF_002162155.2 Triticum dicoccoides
CAGGTAAGCTCCTCCTGTTATATATTTTTCTGTTTCTGTTTTTATTTAATATATCTGCAACTTTGTTGAATTTAATAAAATACCTAGGCAACTTCAAAAATCACCAAATCACTCCTGGTCCATAGTTGGATTATTTCCAACATGAAACATTTTAGTTTGGAGGTATTTGAGCATTTAAATATTTTATATAATTTTAAATGCCCAAATTCAAATATTTATGAATTAATTCAAAAACCCTAAGATGGCCTAGGAAAATGTGCACCACTTTTGGCAGAGGTTCTGAACCAAGACAAAAATGATGGGCATTTTAGAAGGGCATTTCAGGTTCATTGAAAATTATTTTAGTAAACCCTAGTTGGTTTCAGAGGGGACTGGGGGTTCTGTCATCCCCATTTCAAGTTTCTGATGAAAGAGTAAACATGATGCAACACTCTAATGCATGACTAGCTAGGGTGTGACACTCGACTGACCAAAGTCCTGATGGATGGAGGCAGCGGTTTGAACATACTGTATGCAGAAACATTGAAAGGGATGGGCATTCCGATGTCCAGGCTCAACACCAGTAACATGAGTTTCCATGGAGTCATTCCTGGGAAGAAAGCCGAGTCACTCGGCCAAATTGCTCTTGATGTGGTTTTCGATGATTCCAAGAATTACCGCAAGGAAAAGTTGACATTCGAAGTTGTGGATTTCCAAAGTGCTTATCACGCCATTTTGGGCAGGCTAGCTTATGCACGCTTCATGGCTCGACCATGTTATGTGTATCTCAAATTGAAGATGCCTAGTCCCAAAGGTGTGATCACTGTTACAGGCAATCGGAAGAAAGCAGAAGAGTGTTTTCAGAAAGGCTCAAAGATTGCTGACGCTCAGATGGCGGTGGTCGAGCTACAAGAGTATCAGAAGACTACAGATCCGAGTGAGTTGCTACGAGCTAAGAAGCCTACTTTAGAATCAGCTTTTCAGTTGTCCGGTGAAACGAAGGCAGTTCACATTCACCCGACCGATCCAAACGTTGCTCCGACTCACATCTCAACGACGATCGACTCCAAATAGGAAGAAGCGCTCATCCAGTTCCTCCGTGAGAACTGGGACATCTTCGCATGGAAGCCTGCTGACATGCCTGGAGTTCCCAGGGGGCTGGCTGAGCACCGTCTACGAGTCGACCCAAAATTTAAACCTGTGAAAGAACATCTTTGACGGTCTGCCGTCCAGAAGAGGAAGGCCATTGGCGAGGAGGTGGCTTGGCTCTTAGCAGCGGAGTTCATCCGAGAAATTTACCACTCCGAGTGGCTCGCCAATGTTGTCATGGTCCCCAAGAAGGACAAGTCACTTCGCATGTGCATTGATTTCAAGCATATCAATCGGGCCTGCCCGAAAGATCATTTTCCTCTCCCCCGCATCGACCAGATAGTCGACTCGACTGCGGGATGTGAGCGTTTGTCTTTCCTAGACGCCTATTCCGGGTACCATCAGATCCGTCTGTACGGGCCCGACGAGATCAAAACAGCTTTCATCACTCCATTCGGGTGCTTCTGTTATGTCACCATGCTGTTCGGCCTCAAGAATGCCGGAGCCACATTCATGAGGATGATTCAGAAGTGTTTGCTCACTCAAATCAGTCGGAATGTGGAGGCATACATGGATGATATTGTGGTCAAGTCACG
>NC_041388.1:82897692-82916826 GCF_002162155.2 Triticum dicoccoides
TTGCAGTGGACACGAACCAAGGACAGAGCCACATCAGCGCCACACCAAGCAGAAGACTTCTTCCACTCCTACACTCGGTCAGGGATTCCGTTAAGTCGAGTCATCAGAGACTCGAGATCATTTTGGAGCGTAGCCTCTGGCCAAAGTGCCGGGTCGATTCGTGACATGGCGACCTTCAGTCGAGCCAAGTAGTCCACGGCACCGTCGATGTGAGATTCCAGTCGGAGCAGATTCATGGCAGTTTCATCTTTCACGGGAGAGTTGATTGGATCCAAACCTGGTTCGATCCGCCCAGTCTCCTCTTCAAAGTTCTGGCAAAACTCTGCATTCACGGTCCAAGGATAAGTCAATTTTCATACACTGAGTCGACACAAAAAAAACACCAGTCGGAACTGAATGTGCACCTTCAAGCTTGATGTACAACTTCTTGGCGGGTTTCCTCAAGTAGCTCTCCAGATCGTCCCTCCTGCGAGCGATGCCTTCCATCTTTTCGTTCAGGTTGAGGTTATCCTTCTTCCAACGTGTACACTCCCTGTTGGCTTCATTCAGAGCGGTCTTCAGCCTGGTATTCTCTTCTTCTAACTGGCCGACCGAAGCCAGCTTCTGTTCGGCCAGAGCGGTCTTGTCGTCAGCCTCCTTACGGGCAGCATGCAAGTCCTGATCCTTCTTCGCCAGAGCTTCTCTCAGTTTTTCTGCAAAGAAATGATGATTGATTCGGAAATAGCAGAAGGGTACTCAAGCCTAAAAACTAACCAGTCGAAAAAATCGTCTTACCTGCGGCGCCGTCTCTGACCTTTTGCAGCTCTGTCCTGGCCAGCTCCAAATCAAGGTTCAGTTGAATCTGCTGCTTCTCCAAGTCAGCAAAGTGAGCTCCAAGATCGCAAGATTTCTGAAATCAAAGGGGAGAAGTTATCGTTACAGCAAAAAAAACAACAAAGGCAATAAATACTAAGACTACGGTCGACTGCCAGCAGTCCACCATAGTCTCAGGGACTACACCCAGTGGGTGCACTTAGCGTGCCCCCACCGGTTCTGATCCCACACGACCAGCCCGCCGAAGTCGAGTTCAAAAAAAATAGAGAAAGAAAGTAGAACTCAGACTACAGTCGACTGCCAGCAGTCCACCATAGCCTCGGGGACTACACCCAGTGGGTGCACTTAGCGTGCCCCCACCGGTTCTGATCCCACTCGACCGGCCTGCCGAAGTTGAGTGGAAGAGACAAACTACCAGTTTGGTTTATACATTCGGCAAAATACAAAGACTACAGTCGACTGCCAGCAGTCCACCGTAGTCTCCACTAGTCCAAAACTTCAATCGACGCACCCAGTGGGTGTACAGATGCAAAGATTTTTGGAAAAAATCTTCAGATAGCCGACTAACCTGAACGTTGCTCTGGAGAGCCGATCTGGCATCATAGGCGGCTTGGCTGGCGTCCCGCACAATCTTCATCTTCTCCATCATAATGCCCGCCTGGCGTATGGCTTCCCTAGCAGCATTCACCTCGTCCTCTGGGACATGATGGGTCGCAAAAACTGAAGGCGGGTCGACAGGGGCCTGAGCAGTCGAAGAAGAAGGCAAGGCACTCGACAGGGGCTCCGCGAATGTAACAGAACCCCGATTGACGTCACCAGTGTCCTGAACGACTGGTTCTGCCCTCGACGTCGACTGTAGCGCCTCACTTGCAGGAGCTCGCCTACTCTTCCTCGTTAAAGACCTCTCGGGCTCTTCATCATCAGCAGGGAGGTCAATAGTGTTGGGAGCTGTGCAAAGTTCAAATTGCCAAAATCACGTCACCCAATGATGCACGATGTAGTTGAATCGACCAAAGAAAGATAGTATGGTGGAAATCATACCTGGATTAGAAGTGACCGCATCCTCCATCACCTCATCATCATCCCTGTAAGCTGAGGTCCCGGAAGTGGCAGCGCTAACAATTCCAAAGTTCGTCCAGTTAAAACAAGAAAAACAAACAGCGCAGAGCATCGAGTGAATACAAGGAGAGACACTCACGCGGAGGCGACAGGGATATCGATCTTGATCTTTGGCAGCGCCTTCCGAGTCTTCAGCTCTGCAACTTTGGGGTGCTTTGGCGCCTTCTCAGTCGGGGTTGGTGAAGAGACCCGAGGACGCTTCGAAGACTGGCCAGCCTGAGCAGTTGCCTTGTCGCGGGCACTCAGTCGTTCTTGGTCAAGCTTGGATCATCTCTCTATGTGAGGAGGCGACTCGACTTCTTCCCCATCACTTGAGTCGTCACTTCCACCATCCCCTTCACCATCAGAAGTCCACTCGCCACTTTCGCCACCACTCGCCTCGCCTTATAGAGCTTGCTCTTGCTCCCCGTTGGGCATCGAATACATTTCAGTAATGGCCTGAAAGAAAGCAGTGAGAACAAAGTCAGTCGACACAATACAGACAGATGTGCGAGTGAATTCGGACTACAAGCAAAAACTCAGAATCAGACCTGCTCTGGTGCACGCGACTGGTCGAATGGGGGAACTCTCCTGGCTCCTCTGGGATTGTCCTTGTTCCCGGTAATGCTCGACAGCCACTTCTCCAGCGTGTCGTCATCGACCTCCTCCGGGTAGATCCGAGTGGAGTATTCTAGACCCAAATACATCCACATCGGGTGGTCTCGAGCTTGGAGAGGCTGGATGTGCCGCTGAAGGAAGACCTCCAAGAGATCCATACGAGTGACCCCGTCACGAATGAGCTGGACCACTCGGTTGACCAACACCTTCACGTGTGCCTTCTCCTCCGGGAGCACCTTCAAAGGGGAGGGTTTTTCCACTCGGTCCATGGTAAAGGGAGGGAGGCCAGTTGATTGCCCTAGCGTCGACTGATCTTTACAGTAAAACCAGGTCGACTGCCATCCGCGAACTGAGTCGGGAAGAATCATGGCCGGGAAGGAGCTTTTTCCCCTCGTCTGGATGCCAAGACCCCCACACATCTGGATCACTTGGGTCCTCTCGTCACTCGGATTAGCCTTTTTCACTGTCTGGGAGCGACAAGTGAAAATATGCTTGAAAACACCCCAGTGAGGTCGACAACCCAAGAAGTTCTCACACAAGGAAATGAACGTGGCAAGATAAACAATTGAGTTGGGGGTAAAATGGTGGAGTTGAGCCCCAAAGAAGTTCAGAAACCCTCGGAAGAAAGGATGAGGAGGCAAGGAAAACCCACGGTCGACGTGGGTGGCAAGAAGAACGCGCTCACCCTCCCGGGGTTGCGGCTCGGACTCCTTCTCCGGAAGCCGCGCCGAGTCGTAGGGGATCAGCCCTCCCTCGGCCAGGTAGTCGAGGTCTTCTTGGGAGATCCTCGAGTGGATCCAGTCGCCCTGGATCCAACCCTTTGGCAGGCCAGTCCGCGAGGAAGATCTGCCCCGGCTCGTCGCCTTCCCCTTTGACCTCGCCGCCTTCTTTGCCCGCTCCAGAGCCGCTGTCTTCTCCTTCACCATTGTCGCCGACGAGACGCATTTGGCGCGGTGGCGCTGGAGCGAGAGCGAGCGCAGAGAAGAGGCGTGAGGAGGAGAAGAGATAATGGGGCGCACTGTTCGGGAGACTCCGGTCCAACGCCTTATATGAGGCCGCTTCCGAGTGGCTAACAGGTAGGCCCAGATGGCTCTATCAAAACCCGTAACGACCGCACGAGCAATACGTGGCGAAAAAGGTGGCGCGGGGATCGAGGCGGCTCTGCTCTATCTCGTCCGATTACTGCGGCCTCCCCCGTCCCGCGCGCTTCCCAAAATTCGGATCCCACTAAATCCGCGGGCAGCAAATAACTTGTCAGATCAAAGATATCCTCCGCATCGTCACTCGGAGCCTTACAAGTAAAGAAACTCACTCGGCGAAGAATTAAGAATGGATCAAGGCGACTGAAAAGGGAGTTGTTGTCATCACTCAGGTCCGTTGATCCAAAACAAGATATGCTCACCGCATAGAAAACGAGTCGGAGAAGTCCTCAACTCCTTCCCCACTCAAACCTCGATCCATTCGGGGGCTAATGATGAAGCTATGTACCCAGGGTAGGGTCACGGGCCTGTCCTAACTGCCCTACCCAAGGACACCTCTAGAATAAATCACCTTTCAATCGACTTGGAGGTGTTCCACTCGACAGACTCGAAGACATTCGACCAAGAAGCAATTACTCAACCAAGATCCAACCACTCGACGGCCAGGAGACCTAAAGTCACTCCGCATGCTAACGGTCGGTCATTAAGTAGCTTTTATGGTCATCATAGCACTTTATTACTAGCGTTATCAGTAACGCCCTACCTTAATGTACATTGAACCCTTCGTAACATGGGCTGGCCGGGGTCCTGGCGCACTCTATATAAGCCACCCCCTTCCTCCGAGACAAGGGTTCGCACCTCTGTAACTCATACACACATAATCCAGTCAACCGCCTCCGAGCTCTGAGACATAGGGCTTTTACTTCTTCCGAGAAGGGCCTGAACTCGTAAACCTTGCGTCCTTACAACCTCTCCATAGCTAAGACCTCGCCTCTCCATACTTACCCCCTACATCACTGTCAGAGTTAGAACCACGACACCGGCCCCCCTAGGCCCAGCGCCATGCGCTAACCCTAGGCGCCCGAGCCAACCCCATCCCGATCGATCCTCTCCCTCGCATCTTCCCTCGCGCTGCCAGAGGGATCAAGAGATCCCTCGACCTCTCCCCTTCGCCCGATACCTTCTCTCGCTCGCAGTTCCTCTCCTCCCTCTGCTTCGCGCCTCCCGAAGACGACTGGAACGTTCTTCCTCCCGCTGGAACCAGGAGCGACGCCGCCCTTGACCCGCATCACCGTCGCCATGGCCGGAAGCCGCCTCGGTTGCTTCTTGTATCGCAGCCGCCGGCCTCTCCTCTCCTACATCATCCCCGACACCGGCAAGCCCGCCGACGCGCCAGGACTAGCGCCTCCCTGTGTTAACTCTGCCCGCTAGGAGCCCGCGACCCGTGCACCTCCTCCATGGTCTTCCTCCTTGCCGCCATGGGCGCGAGGGTCGAGCTCGCTCGCCCTACCGCGTCGCCAGGGCCGTCGGGCACCACAGCCTGCCGGCTTCTTCTCTGCTTGAGGATCTCCAGCAGTCGCGCATGGCTACGCCTCCCATGGAGCTCCGCCGTTGGGGCTGCTCCTCGCCTGCGTTGCTGCCTTCCCTCGCGCTACTACTCCTCTGCTTGTCCTCTGCTGCCCGCAGCGCGCGTGGCCGAGCTACCCTGCCTTGTTCAACCACCGGAACCGTGCCAAGTCGTTGCCTCTTTGCATCAAGTACCAGGACACTACGAAATCTGAATCGCCAAGGCCGGACCCGTCAAGTACCACTTCGGATTCGTCAAGACCCTCATGTACAACTACACCCGATGATGTGACAAGTACCCCGACAACGTGTACATCTACGCCGCCAAGACCGGACCGACAAGTACCCGACGTCACATGTACCACTACCGTTGCCGAGATCGCGAGAACCTTTACCGCCGACCCTAGAACGTGCGAGAACGACTACTTCCACTACCGTCGTCGTGAGAACGTCTACTTCCTCTACTTTGCACTGAACGAGTACTGTCCCGCTCGCACACTTCGAAGGTATAACCCCGAGACGACCGCCCGTGAATGAATGCATGTGTGGTGTATGAGATGCTCGTGTTTGCTCCATGCTCAAATTGTCGGTGCACGTTGCCCCTCTTTTGCCTTGTCACCGTCGTCGGCCCGTGGGAACCCGGTAACCAGGAGCACCCCACCATTCATCGCATGACATGCTCCCGTCACACTCGTTCTTTTCCACCGGCATCTCAATCGAGTTTCCGGAACTGGAACGTTGTCGTGGCACCGTTTTCTTTATCGTTGTCATGACACCTATTTACTCTCCACCACGGTGACAAGTGCTTCATAATGCTCTTGTCAACTTTTAATAAAAATTGCATAATCTTCTTCATGTCATTCGCATCATGTTAACAACATCAAGAATGTTTAAAATTGTTGTTTGCATTAATTTGCTAAATGCATATGCGGATTTACCGGATTTGTTGTTTCCTATATCCGGCCCCAATCAAATTGTTTAGATAGATAATTCCTTTATGTTTCACCTCTTGACATGCTTAACAACATTTAATATTGTTGGGTACATAAACAAGATTGAACTAAATAATGGATTGTGGTGTTTTGTCAATATGCACCCCGTTGCATATTGAGCTCCACTTAATTTGTAGGATTGTTTGTGAATTTTTGACATGCCATGCTTCATTAAACCGGACATGCATCATACTTGTTTGTGCATCATGCCATGTTATGTGATGGTTGTTTACTATTTTGTTTGCTTCTTTCCGTGTTGTTTCCCTCGTTAGCTTCGGTTCCGTTCTGGAGTTGTGAGGATCCGTTCGGCTACGTCCATTTGTCTTCTTCATGGACTCGTTCTTCTTCCTTGCGGGATCTCAGGCAAGATGACCATACCATCGAAATCACTTCTATCTTTGCTTGCTAGTTGCTCGCTCTTTTGCTATGCCTATGCTGCGATACCTACCACTTGCTTATCATGCCTCCCATATTGTTAAACCAAGCCTCTAACCACCTTGTCCTAGCAAACCGTTGTTTGGCCATGTTACCGCTTGCTCAGCCCCTCTTATAGAATTGTTAGTTGCAGGTGAAGATTGAAGTTTGTTCCTTGTTGGAACATGGAGATCGTTCCTTGTTGGAACATTGTTCTGCGTGTTGGGGTATCACAATATCTCTTATTTAATTAATGCATCTATATACTTGGTAAAGGGTGGAATGCTCGGCCTTATGCCTGGTGTTTTGTTCCACTCTTGCCGCCCTAGTTTTCGTCATATCGGTGTTATGTTCTCGGATTTTGCGTTCCTTACGCGGTTGGGCTATTATTGGAACCCCTTGACAGTTCGCCTTGAATAAAACTCTTCCAGCAATGCCCAACATTGGTTTTACCATTCGCCACCTAGCATTTTCTTTTCCCTTGGGGGTCGTGCGCCCAAGGGTCATCATTATTTTAAATCCCCCCCGGGGGCCAGTGCTCCTCTGAGTGTTGGTCCAACCGAGCAGACTGCGGGGCCACCTCGGGGCAACTTGAGGTTTGGTTTTACTCGTAGGATGTCTCATCTGAGTGTGCCCTGAGAACGAGAAATGTGCAGCTCCTATCGGGATTTGTCGGCACATTCGGGCGGTGTTGCTGGACTTGTTTTACCATTGTCGAAATGTCTTATAACCGGGATTCCGAGTCTGATCGGGTCTTCCCGCTAGAAGGAATATCCTTCGTTGATCGTGAGAGCTTGTCATGGGCTAAGTTGGGACACCCCTGCAGGGTTTTGAAATTTCGAAAGCCGTGCCCGCGGTTATGGGCAGATGGGAATTTGTTAATGTCCGGTTGTAGATAACTTGAACCTTAACTTAATTAAAATGCATCAACCACGTGTGTAACCGTGATGGTCTCTTTCCGGCGGAGTCCGGGAAGTGAACACGGTGTTGGAGTTATGCTTGACGTAGGTTGTTCTAGGATCACTTCTTGATCATAGTTTTCTCGATCGTGCTTTGCCTTCTCTTCTCGCTCTCATTTGCGTATGTTAGCCACCATATATGCTAGTCGCTTGTTGCAGCTCCACCTCATACCTTTTACCTTACCCATAAGCTTAAATAGTCTTGATCGTGAGGGTGTGAGATTGCTGAGTCCCCGTGACTCACAGATACTTCCAAAACTAGTTTGCAGGTGCCGATGTTACAGAGCAGGTGACGCAACCAAGCTCAAGGAGGAGCTCGATGAAGATCTTGTCCTTTGTGTTGTTTCGTTCTAGTTGATCAGTAGTGGAGCCCAGTTGGGGTCGATTGGGGACCTTGCCGCATTTGGGGTTCTTCTTTTATTTTGGTTCCGTAGTCGGACCTTGATTGTATTTGGATGTTGTAATGCTTTATTCATGTTTTGTGTGAAGTGGCGATTGTAAGCCAACTATGTATTTTTTTCCTTTACTTATCTACATGGGTTCTGTGAAGATTACCTCACTTGCGACATTGCTTTCAATGCGGTTATGCCTCTAAGTCGTGCTTCGACATGTGGGAGATATAGCCGCATCGAGGGCGTTACAAGTTGGTAATCAGAGCCTTCCCCGACCTTAGGAGCCCCCCTGCTTGATCGAATAGCTGGCGTTGTTCAGTCTAGAAAAATGTTTTGAGTCATTTAGGAATTATATATATCGGAGAGTTAGGACTTCTTTTTACTCCTTAGTCCCTTCATCGCTCTGGTGAGGCATCCTGACGTAGAGTTTTGACTCTTCTCTTCTCAAATTTCACTAAAAAAATTTAGGATCACGCGGGTATCTTGGAATCGTTCCAATCGATTTGTGACGAGAACATTGTTCTTGGTGCCTCCTGTCATTTAGGGGTTGTGGCAGTGTCCCGGGGAGTTGAGCTCCGAGGTGTTGTCGTCACAATTTTATCGTTGCAGTTCTGGAATACCTGAGTTTAATTTCGCCGACATCGAAAATCTCTTTTATGCAGTTGTTGGTGAGATAACCTCGACGCCACCCAGTACTGGGGCGGGAGTTCCGGAGTATTGACATAACTCGTATAACGGATGCTTTTCGAAGGTTGAGGTAAACGATTTCCGAAGGTTTCTTGGTTATTTGTTGAAGGATGGATACAGCTGGATGTAGGATTTGCTAGTTTTGGGTGAGATATTATGCTTCCCCTGTATCCCCAACACCTGATTGCATAACTGGGAAAATTTTGGGAGTTTATAAGTGGGAATTCAAGTAGCTCTTAGGATATCTTTCCGCCAGATGTATGATTTGAAATTGGGGTTCGACGTCTAGTGGTCCGCCTATCCACAGTTGGTTTTACAGTGGTCTCGTTGTGTCTTAAAGAGTCCTTTGCTATGCCGACTCAGGGACGCTTCGTATGTCATGTGCACTGCCTTGTACATGATGGTGTTGTACGGTCGAGCCCGTGTAGGCCCCACCACGAAAACTTCGGACGAAATCTCTATCATATGTTTGTTCCGGCTTATACTGCGAGCCAATCCTTTGTTTTGTTTTCAGTTGTGGTATTCGAGTTGCTTCAATGTCAAATGTTGATTCCATACCTTTCATAAGTGGTGTTCTCACATTTCTATGTGAATGCAAATCCTTCATGACAATCGAGATTGTCATGTTAATTCTTTTTCAACCGGTGTGTTTTCTCTTCAAGTGAAGCCGATCATTTCAACATCCGCAAGATTAAGTATCAGTTTCTTCTGAACGGTGTTTGTTTCATCCGTCTCCAAGTTGCCTTTGTTTTCCCTCCCTCCCACCCTTTTCTTCAAGGAACCAGATTTCGTATTCAAGTATCATTTTATTGTTGTGAAGCCTCTCCATTCCTTTTCCGTCAATGTTCTTATCCGGCTATTCTCATGAAGATTGTAACGGAGATTCAAGTTCGTCACTCTTCACTCATTTTCTTCTCTGGTGGATTAAATTCAAACTTTGGTATTGAGCATAGTCTTTTCTTTTGCCCAATGTTTTTTTATGCCGGTGCACCTCATAACCATTCCACTTCTCGCTATTCAATTGTTCCGGAGTGCTGAAGATATCTCGAAGATTTGTGTTTTCCACTCTGCTTTCATTCAAGCTATTTCGAGGTCCTATCGTATTCAAGCCTTCTAATTCAACCGGTGCAATCTTTCTTTTAAATCGTTCAACGGTGTATCTTTTGAGTGGGCCCTAACCCACAGGTTTTTTTTCCAGGATCTTACCTGACTCTTCTTATTCTTCCGGAGTTATTCTCAAATTCATTTCAAAGTTTAACGTAAGAATGAGTTATCATCAGTCAAATGCTTTTCTCCAAGATCATTCTTTTCTTTCATCGTTGGTTCAACCTTTCTAATTTTTCATCCCGGAGTATCTCAACAATTTAGTGGTGTTTCTCGTCGTCATTCTCAGATTTTGAAGACCGAAGAAGATTCTTCTTTCAACCTTGCTCCATTCTCTTCAAGATTCGTCATTCGAGATTGTTGCCATCCTCTCATAATTGTTTTCGATTGTCAGAATTCTTTTTCACCCATCCGGAGTAATTCATGAGTCTTTTCAGTTTGATTCTCCGAAGGCCATCATTTCGGGATTATTCATTCTCAGCTTTCAGCTATCATTCTCCAATTTTACCGGTGCTTCGTTCAAGTGATCTCTAATCGGCTCGTGATCTCTTCGTTCTCATGTATCTAAATCCTCTCAAGCATCTTCGTTCATTTTATAATTCTTCCCGGTGTTTCTTTATCTTCTCTTTGTTCATTTTCAATTCTTACGGTGGTTCGTTCAAGATTTCTATTCCTTCATTATCATATCAATGTATTCGTTGGTTAAATCTTACCGGTGGTCCATTGAGTTTATGTTATATCTCTTTTAATCTTTTCTACGAGAATAAGTTATATGCCAGATCCGTTGTTTGTCATCAATTTAATTGGTGAAGGTTAAACATAGTATAATTCTTATTCTTGTTTCATCCATATGTTAATCTTTTCTTCCGAAGTTTGTTCACAATGATTAAATTCTTGGTTTCAAGTGCTCATCTTTCTTTCCCGGAGTTCCAAGCTCTAATTATCACGGAAATCCATCTAAATCATTGCAAGGATTCACCTTGTGCTTTCAACTTCTCTTTCTTTTCGTTTGATCATTCTTTCATTACCGGAGTTCTTCATGAAGGTTCTACATGATGGTTTCATCAAGGATTTAATTCGTTCTCGAAGTGTTCATCAAGATTCTTTTCAGAGGAGTTCAAGCATTCTTCATCTTGCTATCCGGAGTGCAATTCTTTCTACAGTATCATCGGAGGTGGTATTATGTCATTCTTGATCATTTGAGTTCATGTTTCATGATTCACATCTTGTCAAGAATGATGTATTTTAAAACCATCAATCTCGTCGTTGGAATTACCTTGGGTCATATTTCACCTAAAGCTTTCCCTAAGGATTGTTGCTATTTATGGTGCTCATAAATGACCTAAGTTCTTCTTTTATCCTCTCGGTGAAATAAGTTTCTCGTCTCCTTGTTCTTATCAATCCAATTCTTTTTCCCGTGAGTGGCAGGTTGTCACCTCATAATTGGAGATGTATTCCATAAGACCATATCAAGCTTATTCTTTTCGTTGTTGATTTTCCTACAACTCCGTTCAATCCTTCCTTTTAAGGATGCTATCTCAAATTCATCTTGGGCAGAACTTGTTCTTTTGGGTCCATTCTTATATTTTTCTTCCGGAGGCTTTGTGAGGTTGCTCTCTTCAACTCATCTTCTTGTTTGTCAGGACCTTATTCTTTTCGTGCTTATCCTTTTAACCGGAGTGTTTGGATGTACCTCTTGTCCATTGCAACCCTTTTCTCATGTTTTTCAACCTACGGGGTTCTAGTAATGATCCTTGTTCCACTTTTCTAACGGAGTGTTTTCAACTTTGTGCATCTTCGTTGTTTTTTTCCGTTCAACTTGTTCAACATCTAAAGGTTCTTTGGTTTCATTTGTTTGTCAAAGAAGCAACTTAGTTTTTACCTCTTCTCTTTCCCTTCCGTTTTTCCCTCCGGTGCCATCCTAGATCTCGGGACGAGATCCTCTCGTAGTGGTGGAGTGTTGTAATGCCCCAAGACCGGAGCTTCAGATGCCTTCGAGGGTTTCCGGGTTTCATCGTGAGATTTGTTTGGTTCATTACATCATGTGCATTGCATCATGTCATCATGCCATCTTTTCTCAAAGCTAACTAAAACTCTCTAAATAAATTGCATGGATCTTCGGTCCATTTAAACCGAGGGAATTCACATGGTGATTCTCTTTATAACATATCTTCCCGTTATTAGGGAGCTATATTTAAAATTCCATTGTTTTGGAATCACCCGTAAACCCACTTGCATATTAAATCCCTTGGCCTTTTTCTTCTTCAAGTTTCGACTCTCTAGTCTTGCCAATAATTCTTTCACCATTTTCCGGAGCTCTAACAAAATCCCCAACATTTTTGAACCTATCGAATACCGACTTCCTTCTCACACTCATTTGAATTAAATTCAAATGAGTTGGAATTCAAACTTCACACGTGTGCTCTTTCCTATTTTCTTGGTACAAGCTCATCTTTATGAGTCCGGGGAAATTAACCTCCCGCGCAAATTCTATCCCTAACACTTCCTTTATTCTCTTTTTTCTTCGATATTTTTTTTCCTGTTTTGGGAGATAAAAGGAGAAGTTTTAGAAAGGAGTGAGAGAGAGCAGCAGGCCCATTCTCCTTCTAAGGCCCAGCCGGCGCCCTCCACACTGGGCCTCCTGCACCGGCCCCCCTAGGCCATTTGCACCCTAGGCCCAGCGCCCTGCGCTAACCCTAGGCGCCCGAGCCAACCCCATCCTGATCGATCCTCTCCCTCGCATCTTCCCTCGCGCCGCCAGAGGGATCAAGAGATCCCTCGACCTCTCCCCTTCGCCCGATACCTTCTCTCGCTCGCAGTTTCTCTCCTCCCTCTGCTTCGCGCCTCCCGAAGACGACTGGGATGTTCTTCCTCCCGCTGGAACCAGGAGCGACGCCGCCCTTGACCCGCATCACCGTCGCCATGGCCGGAAGCCGCCTTGGTTGCTTCTTGTATCGCAGCCGCCGGCCTCTCCTCTCATGCATCATCCCCGACGCCGGCAAGCCCGCCGCCGCGCCAGGACCAGCGCCTCCCCTGCGTTAACTCTGCCCGCCAGGAGCCCGCGACCCGTGCACCTCCTCCATGGTCTTCCTCCTTGCCTCCATGGGCGCGAGGGTCGAGCTCGCTCGCCCTACCGTGTCGCCAGGGCCGTTGGGCACCACAGCCTGCCGGCTTCTTCTCTGCTTGAGGATCTCCAGCAGCCGCGCATGGCTACGCCTCCCATGGAGCTCCGCCGTTGGGGCTGCTCCTCGCCTACGTCGCTGCCTTCCCTCGCGCTGCTACTCCTCTGCTTGTCCTCTGCCGCCCGCAGCGCGCGTGGCCGAGCTGCCCTACCTTGTTCGACCACCGGAACTGTGCCAAGTCGTTGCCTCTTTGCATCAAGTACCAGGACACTACGAAATCTGAATCGCCAAGATCGGACCCGTCAAGTACCCCTTCGGATTCGTCAAGACCCTCATGTACAACTACACCCGATGATGTGACAAGTACCCCGACAACGTGTACATCTACGCCGCCAAGACCGGACCGACAAGTACCCCGACGTCACATGTACCACTACCATCGCCGAGATCGCGAGAACCTCTACCGCCGACCCTAGAGCGTGCGAGAACGACTACTTCCACTACCGACGTCGTGAGAACGGCTACTTCCTCTACTTTGCACTGAACGAGTACTGTCCCGCTCGCACGCTTCGAAGGTATAACCCCGAGACGACCGCCCGTGAACGAATGCATGTGTGGTGTATGAGATGCTCGTGTTTGCTCCATGCTCAAATTGTCGGTGCACGTTGCCCCTCTTTTGCCTTGTCACCGTCGTCGGCCCGTGGGAACCCGGTAACCGGGAGCACCCCATCGTTCATCGCATGACATGCTCCCGTCACACTTGTTCTTTTCCACCGGCATCTCAATCGAGTTTCCGGAACCGGAACGTTGCCGTGGCACCGTTTTCTTTATCGTTGCCGTGGCACCTCTTTACTCTCCACCACGGTGACAAGTGCTTCATAATGCTCTTGTCAACTTTTAATAAAAATTGCACAATCATGTTCATGTCATTCGCATCATGTTAACAACATCAAGAATGTTTAAAATTGTTGTTTGCATTAATTTGCTAAATGCATATGCGGATTTACCAGATTTGTTGTTTGCTATATCCGGCCCCAATCAAATTGTTTAGATAGATAATTCCTTTATGTTTCACCTCTTGACATGCTTAACAACATTTAATATTGTTGGGTACATAAACAAGATCGAACTAAATAATGGATTGTGGTGTTTTGTCAATATGCATCCCGTTGCATATTGAGCTCCACTTAATTTGTAGGATTGTTTGTGCATTTTTTACATGCCATGCTTCATTAAACCGGACATGCATCATACTTGTTTGTGCATCATTCCATGTTATGTGATGGTTGTTTACTATGTTGTTTGCTTCTTTCCGGGTTGTTTCCCTCGTTAGCTTCGGTTCCGTTCTGAAGTTGTGAGGATCCGTTCGGCTACGTCCATTTGTCTTCTTCATGGACTCGTTCTTCTTCCTTGCGGGATCTTAGGCAAGATGACCATACCCTCGAAATCACTACTATCTTTGCTTGCTAGTTGCTCGCTCTTTTGTTATGCCTATGCTGTGATACCTACCACTTGCTTATCATGCCTCCCATATTGTTAAACCAAGCCTCTAACCACCTTGTCCTAGCAAACCGTTGTTTGGCCATGTTACCACTTGCTCAGCCCCTCTTATAGCGTTGTTAGTTGCAGGTGAAGATTGAAGTTTGTTCCTTGTTGGAACATGGAGATCGTTCCTTGTTGGAACATTGTTCTGCGTGTTGGGGTATCACAATATCTCTTATTTAATTAATGCATCTATATACTTGGTAAAGGGTGGAAGGCTCGGCCTTATGCCTGCTGTTTTGTTCCACTCTTGCCGCCCTAGTTTCCGTCATATCGGTGTTATGTTCCCGGATTTTGCGTTCCTTACGCGGTTGGGCTATTATGGGAACCCCTTGACAGTTCGTCTTGAATAAAACTCTTCCAGCAATGCCCAACATTGGTTTTACCATTCGCCACCTAGCATTTTCTTTTCCCTTGGGGGTCGCGCGCCCAAGGGTCATCATTATTTTAACCCCCCCCCCCCGGGCCAGTGCTCCTCTGAGTGTTGGTCCGACCGAGCAGACTGCGGGGCCACCTCGGGGCAACTTGAGGTTTGGTTTTACTCGTAGGATGTCTCATCTGACTGTGCCCTGAGAACGAGATATGTGCAGCTCCTATCGGGATTTGTCGGCACATTCGGGCGGTGTTGCTGGACTTGTTTTACCATTGTCGAAATGTCTTGTAACCGGGATTCCGAGTCTGATCGGGTCTTCCCGCTAGAAGGAATATCCTTCGTTGACCATGAGAGCTTGTCATGGGCCAAGTTGGGACACCCCTGCAGGGTTTTGAACTTTTGAAAGCCGTGCCAGCGGTTATGACCATATGGGAATTTGTTAATGTCCGGTTGTAGATAACTTGAATCTTAACTTAGTTAAAATGCATCAACCGCGTGTGTAACCGTGATGGTCTCTTTCCGGCGGAGTCCGGGAAGTGAACACGGTGTTGGAGTTATGCTTGACGTAGGTTGTTCTAGGATCACTTCTTGATCATAGTTTTCTCGATCGTGCTTTGCCTTCTCTTCTCGCTCTCATTTGCGTATGTTAGCCACCATATATGCTAGTCGCTTGCTGCAGCTCCACCTCATACCTTTTACCTTACCCATAAGTTTAAACAGGCTTGATCGCGAGGGTATGAGATTGCTGAGTCCCCGTGACTCACAGATACTTCCAAAACCAGTTTGAAGGTGCCGATGTTACAGAGCAGGTGACTCAACCAAGCTCAAGGAGGAGCTCGATGAAGATCTTGTCCTTTGTGTTGTTTCGTTCTAGTTGATCAGTAGTGGAGCCCAGTTGGGGTCGATCGGGGACCTTGTCGCATTTGGGGTTCTTCTTTTATTTTGGTTCCGTAGTCGGACCTTGATTGTATTTGGATGTTGTAATGCTTTATTCATGTTTTGTGTGAAGTGGCGATTGTAAGCCAACTATGTATTTTTTTCCCTTTACTTATCTACATGGGTTGTGTGAAGATTACCTCACTTGCGACATTGCTTTCAATGCGGTTATGCCTCTAAGTCATGCTTCGACACGTGGGAGATATAGCCGCATCGAGGGCGTTACACTGAAGTTTTGTTGATCTGTGGCCGTGAAGACGGAGTTTGCTGCCGGGGTGAAAACCCTGTCTGGCTTGACCAGGCCGATGGAGGCGACGCCCGTGGGCATCGTCATCTTCCTGAAGTCTCCGTTGTGGTTACTCCTTTTCCTTTCGCCGTGCTCCAGATGAAAATCTAGATCTTTGGATCGGACGGTGGCGGCGCTTTGGTGTTGTGTCCTTCATGAAGGCACCGTCTTGGAGCTCCCATTTCTTCGTCTTTCAACTTCACCTCTTTGCGGGTTCTCCGGAAAGAGCTCCAGTGGCTCCTTATAGTTCATATCGATCGGGCTGATGTTGTTGTAAGCCTATCACACCTATGTATCCGGTCTTGGGTAAGTTTGTGTTGGTGTGTTGTGTTGTGGTCTGTCTCGATCGATGTGTTGGCAATTGTTTTACATATAAAGCGGGGTGATAGCCTTTTTTGGGTATATAGCTCCATGGATTCATATACAACATTATATCTTTTCTGCTTTTCTGAGCATGAGAATTAAATTGATGTGTGTTCTGCTATTTTGTTCATGTCTAACCTATAATTTTGTTACAAACAACATGGCTTTTCTTGGTGCACCATAACCTACTAAAACTCATGTTTGTTTACTAAGTATTAAACAAGTTGCTAGTACAAAGAAACATTATTAATTTTTACCTCGATTACCGTTATTGGCCTTGTATATATACAAAAGGTATTTTTTATAGTAGCCTTGTATAAGGGAATTGAGGGAGTACTATTTTAACGTGGCTTGCAACTTTATCCACATGATGTCTTATTAATTTTATTACACATCTTACAAGGTTTCTGCATGTCTTACTAATTTTCCTACTACATGACTTGCGGTTTTTTCTGCCTCGTATGTAGAATAAATATTCTACTCGTAGGAATAGAATTATAAAACGAAATACATAAACAGACATGAATGGGCGTGCACACACACATACCCCTTTAGTTTTATTGGAGTATATTGTTTCACACTTCTAATACCAATTGGTAATATTACGCTTTCGTGCATGAAATACAAATGCAAAAAGGATGTCATACCTCCTGTAAAATCCCATCATCTCATGATTGAGGGTGCCATTGAAATGCACCCTAAGAACACCCTCACCTAGTGGAAGCTCTTTACGGAACCTGAGCACCATAATTTGGTCATCCTTGAAAAACACCACCTCGGTTGGCACCAAACATTGGGACAACTGGGAACCATGACACTATTCAAGACGGGGTTTAATATATGTGACGTGAGGATGGAAGGATCTTTGAAAGCTGTCTTTGGTTTACAGATGGGTGCACCATTTACATACCTTGAAGTAAATGGATGCATGGTCAATGGTGAGTTCCATAACATTGAGCACGAGGAATCGGGTCGGTGCTAAGACGATGACAGTAATTGCCACCACACCAGAGAAGGTGTAGGACATGAGGTCAGGGCGGAAATTGAGCTCATAGTGGCTTGGCAAAGCAAAACGTGGAAGTCGAAGCTTGCCGCGGAACTGATCTGGTGAGTCAGCCGTGATTGTCGGCATGGGCACCGAGACGAGTGCAGGCACAACAGCTCCTCTGAGACCTGCCGCCTATGAAAATTTACATGTATTAGCTTTCAAGAGTGACGAAAGCTAGTAGGTGGTAGTACCACTGATGTAGAAGTATTTTGGACCTAAATAATCTGATTATTCCATCTTAAAGTTATGATAAACTATTTGTTTTGTTGACACAGAATTATTGTACTGACTGAATTTGGTAAATTAATACATAGAAGTGTGGGTAAAATTTCCTGATGTGAATTTGCATGGACATAAATACCAGCAATGAGAGTATGAAGTGTATTCTATAGCTGGATAAAAAATACTACTATACCCGAGCATGTTCAATTTTTTTTATTTTAAAACTTGCTTGAAAGCATATTATTCTACATTCAGAAACCTGAAAAAAAATATTAATGTGAGGTCATACATGAATTTAAAATTATCTGTCCCACTAAAGTAGGTCAAGTTACACACTGCAATCATTCCTTTGTCATTATACTCTGTAGCTTGAATTGTTTTATTTGCGGATGTAGTTGGGTCATGGAAAAAAGTGTACGCACAATAGAATAAATTTCACAAAACCCCAAACTTTGGGGTATTAATAACGAGGAAACCATGACTTTTTTCTTGTTTGTGTCATTGAGCCCAACATTTTCATTTCCACTACCGTTTGGCAAAGAAAAAATGAACGGCTTGTAGTACATGCTTGTTGAAAGAGCAGCTAATTAAATCACCATATTAACAAACTATGGACGCCAGGATGAGGGCAGGGAAACTGCACCCTTTTGGATTGGCGGCCACATGATGGGCGTCAGAGCACCAAGCCTTCAGGGCCCAGCAATTGTTGTATCGGGCTAAGAAATTTGGGCGGTTATTGATGAGCACCATAGTTCGTTGGCCGCCTGATCCTTCCCCTCCCATCTCTTTCCTTCCTCCACAACGATAGCTATGAAAATCCGTGTAAAGGTTGTACCAAGCACAAGTTCTAGGAATCTTGTGACCTTATTGAGGAGGATGACACCGAAGATTCCCTCGACTATATCTCGCTCCGATCAATGGAGCAACTCGGCTAGAAGAATCGTTATCGTCTACTACCTCCGTCCGGCATCGAGTAGATCCGCAAGCAACAACAAACTTGGCCCTGTGTTTTACAAACTTGTTAAAAAAGGCAAAAACAAAAAAAGGTCAACCGGTATCCTATGTATGCATAGATGCTTTTTTTTCTATGACGAGACGTGTGGTGGATAGCTAGCATTAAATAAACTTAAGACCACACGGTGGTGGCACGGATGGCGCTACGCCTCCGGCAGTTTTTTTAAGGGAAAACCTGCTCGACACTTTATTATGAGTGCCATTGAAGGATGATTCTCAGGTGCATACTACTTTGTTTGTTGCGCAATTGTAGCATAGCTAACTGCATGACGCTGCACATGTGAGTTGTCACATAAATAGTGCCACATCGTTGACCGAGTGGAGGTTCTATCTAGGAGCGTATAGTATGACAAAACACACCTCAGCTCAATTGATGACGAGTCGAGGTCCTACCAGGAGGGTAGAGTAAGAAATAAGAACAGCTCAACTCGATTCATGATTTTGCCAGATTGTAGCATAAACATCAATTGATTAATTTCCATGATTCTGTCATATCTTGAAAATAATCAATTTCCCTTTACAGCACTATAAGCACCAATAGGTTAATTTGCTAGATTCTTCCGTATCTCGAAAATAATTGATTTTCTTCTGTGAAAGATAATATT
>NC_041388.1:82916943-82919250 GCF_002162155.2 Triticum dicoccoides
CGTATCTTGAAATGGTTAATTTTATTCATTAGAAGATATAATACGCATATATTTCCGTAGCTAAAAAATGATTAATTTCATGATTAAATGATATGCCCTAGGTTTACAATTGGGATAAGAATGGATGAGGGCGGTACCAGAAAATGGCGGTGCTCGATGTAGTGCAATCGCGCCATCGAAAGCATGGGGGTAGGCCTCCTTCATGTTCTTGCTCCGTTGATTTCTTCCCTATGGGGGGTCTCTCTCGTCAGGTTTTCGTGGTTATGGAGGGTGCAAAAATTCAAAATTCTATAATTAGTCAACACCTTATCGTAATTACGGACCATTTTCAGCGCTCGCACTAGATCCAGCGGAGCGGCATCCTCTCCCATACCCGCTCCGGCCAGCGAGGCCGTTGGAGGAGGCAAGAAACTTGTGAAGACTCTCATGATGGGAGAGGGGTGGGAACGAGATAGAATAAGGTCATTTCTTTCTTCCATCGCGATCATGTACTATAGGCAGTTCATTGCATAAATAACATGATTAACACCTTCTAGATTCACTGGGTTTGCGATTCAAAATTCATGCATGATTAACATGATCCTCGAATCAACTTTGCGGTTCACGAATCAGAGATAATATTCAATCTTATGAGGAAGTGGAAAAATCAAATATTAGAGTCTAGATGACCAAGCAGCCCAACGACAGTCTCACTCTCCCAAGAAAAACAAAAAAAGGGACGTGCTCACTCTCCCAACCTGTTTCCTCCTATCCAACCATGCATCCCAACTCCCGAGCTCTATCCACAACTAAGAGGACCTCAGATGCCACATACAAATTCTACTCAACGACAATGTCATCAGAGCAACTAGTATATGGACATAAAATTGAAGAGAATGTGGGATAAATATGATATACTCCCTCTGTTCCTAAGTATAAGCCTTTTTAACGATTCCATTATAGAGATTATATCCGGATGTATATAGACATATTTTAAAGAATAGGTTCATTCATTTTGCTCCATATGTAATCTATGGTGAAATCTTTAAAAAAAACTTATATTTAGAAACAGAGGGAGTACTATAAGGCAGATTCAAATACATATTATTATTGACTTGTTTGTGGAATACTAATTGGACCTGTTGGCTGCTGCAGGTGGCAACGATGAGGTGAGTGACGAGGAGAAGTTGCAGCATCGCCGTCGCCGCACCTCCGGCCACTGGTGCCATGGAAGGATTACGCTCAGATACACACGCTGGCTTTTTGTTGCGCAATGATAGCCTATAGGTCACTGTGGTGCAGCACCGGCGAGCTGGCATATAAATAGCGCCGCGAGATTGACCGAGTCGAGGTCCTAGCTGGGAGCGTAGAGTAAGACAAAGGACACCTCAGCTCAATTTATGATAGTGCCAGACAGTACAATAAACACTACGTATAGTCTTTCTATATCTAAATAGGAGCCTCCCACTATTTTTTTTGGCCTCTCATGCAGCCACGTCACCCTAATTAATGTTAGCCATTGGATCAATTATGCATGCAATCCACTGGCCGTGCACTAACTCTTGCTGCGTTGCGTATCGACTTCCATCGCGTGGGATGTTGGAAGGCGAAGCTACCTATTCTGTGCCCGTGGGCTGCCCGAGCCAAGTACGTGGGCTGTGTAGCCCGTGAGTGTTTGCTACCCCTACGAAATGTTACACATTGTTGCTAAGTAACGCGCGATCCTATTTTACGTTGCTAAGTTCCTTTATTTCTTTCATTTTTTTTCTTTCTTTTACGTTTCCTTTTTTATTTTCTGTTTCTGTTCTTCTTCTCTTTATTGTGTATTATATAAAAAGTTCACTGCGTATTACAAAAATCTTCATCGTATTAAGAAAATGTGCATCATATAATATGAAATAGTTCACCTTGCAATATAAAAATGTTCATCATGTATCATAGAAATACTCATTGTATATTATTAAATTTTTCAGCATATATTAGAGAAATGTTAATTGTGTATTTAAATTTTGTTCATCGTATATTAAGAAATTGTTCGATGTATACTATAAATTGTTCATTTGTATATTTTATATTTGTTCAGTGTATTTTTTCAAAAAGTTTCACCGTATTTGATTTTTTTCAACATATACTGTAAAGATGTTGAATGTTTTTTTAAGGATTTGCCGCTGTCCTTTCTACTTTTAGCGTGGCGCTGGCACAATGACGTTTGAGGTCGCTAGCCCAGCTGGCTAGCCTCGCTAGAATCAACCGTGAGGTCGGAAGCTCGATCCTTCATGAGCTCTTCTAATTTTTTGCGCCGAGCGAATAGCAAAAATAAAAGCGCTA
>NC_041388.1:82919622-82921881 GCF_002162155.2 Triticum dicoccoides
TAAGGTGGCGCGCAAATGGGCCAGCCCAATTCGCAGGCACCGAGCGAATCGCAAAAGTAAAAGCGCTACAGTTGGTAGTCGAACTCCGAAACTAGCGATGCTTACTAGCAGTGATAGCGAGCTGAGCTAGGGGCTGAGTATGTCCGTTATGGAGCACTATGAGTAAAATCTGAAAAGTGGAAGGTCCGGGGGTTTTCAACATATTTTGGCCAAAAAATTGAATTTTTTTAATAATGCGACAAAATGTTTGGAAACCATATTTTTTTCAAATATTCATTTTTAAAACGTGAACATTTTCTAAGATTGTGAATAAATTTTGAAAACTGAACAATTTTCTGAAACTTGAAACACTGAACATTTTCTTAGTATACCTTGAACATTATTCAATTAGTCACTGAACATTTTTTAAAATATACAATCAACTTTTTCTCAAATGCACTTGAACAAAATCTCTATACACAATGAACTTTTTTTATACAGGAGTGAACATTTTATTAAATGTACGGTGAACATTTTTCTTCAATACGGTGAACAAAAAAGAAATTCTGAACAAAATTTGAAAACGTGATTTTTTTGGAATTTCAAACATTTTCTGAAAATTCAAACGATTTTTTTATATTCCTGCACATTTTGCAGAGAAATTTGACTTTATGGGAAAACAGAAAAACAATAAATTGGAAAAAAGGAAGAAATAAGCAGGAAAAAAATAAAAGGAAAACGAAAAACAAAAATAATGAAGAAAGACAGAAAAACCTGTAAGACAAAACAAAAAGGAAAGAAAAACCGGTTTAGGGAACCTTCTAGAAAGTTCCCCAAACAGTTCCGTTGTAAGTGGGCAGGCCCGTGTTGGTCGCTCGCTTCGCTCGGCTTCAGCGAAGCTGCGGCGATTTGACGCTAACAAGCATCATATAGGATCCACCGTATTTTGATAAGGGGAGCCACTAGTAAACGAGCGCTCCCTCGCGAGCCTCGCAACGACCAACGCCACTTGGCACGCTCTCAGCCATTCGCCACGTGTCGCGCTCTGGGCGCTCCCTTCGAATTTTATTTTATTTTATTTTTTCGCACGCGTTTTCGGCTATTAAATGGTTTTTATTTTGTTTTTTTCGACGTTTTGGTTTCCCACCGGTCTTGCTTAGCTTTTCGACAAAAAAAATTTGTGCGAAAAAACGCTTTTTCTTTTTTTCCCTTTCGAGAGAGTCAAGGTTTTCCTTCCGCGAGAGGCACGGTTTTGCTTTCGCGAGAGTCAGGGCCGTGCCTCTCGGAAACAAAACAAAAAACGTGTTTTCTATTATTTTTTCTTTCGCGAGAGTCACGGTTTTGCTTCCGCGAGAGTTACGGCCGTGCCTCTCGAAAATTAAAAAAAAACATGTTTTTTGTTTTTTTCCTTTCGTGAGAGTCACGGTTTTGCTTCCGCGAGAGGCACGGTTGTGCTTTCATGAGAGTCACGGCCATGCCTCTCGGAAATGGAAAAAGAGCGTTTTCTGTTTTTTCCTTCCGCGAGAGTCACGGTTTTGCTTCCGCGCGAGGCACGGTTATGATTTCGTGAGAGGCACGGGCGTGCCTCTTTCGGAAAAGGAAAAAACCCGTGCTCCCGGTTTTGTTTTTTTGTCCAGTCTTTTTGGCCGATTTTTTCTTGAAAAAAAAGTTCGTCAAAACCTATCAACATGGGATCTAGTTTTGAAGATCTCGACGCGAGGAATTCAATGGTGAAAGCGGTTTGAAATTTGGACCACGGTTTGAGAGATAAAATGTTTTGAATAAACGGATCTACGAAAAAGGGGAAAACTCCCTGGTTGCGACAAGTGGCGCGCTGCATGTGTGCCACTTGTCGCAATGTGGGAGTTGGAGTGATCTTTGCAACGAGTACTCCTCGACAAATGATTGTGATAGGAGATCCCCTAAATAACACCTCAAAAAGAAACATGGAGTTGCTAAGTTAATATTTGGTACATTGGTTGTATAGTCCATGGGTGTCAACTACTTGTAACACCCCGGATGTGACTTTCCCAATATGTATTCCAACTCTTGTCGTTTCCGGCCTTAAGTTATTTTATTTTTTCGGGTTCGGGTTTTTGTCTCCGTGTGTTGTTATCGTTGTCATGCATCTCATATCATGTCATCATGTGCATTGCATTTGCATACGTGTTCATCTCATGCATTCGAGCTTTTTCCCCGTTGTCTGTTTTGCATTCCGGCGCTTCGTTCTCCTCCGGTGGTCATTTCTACCTTTCTTTCGTGTGTGGGGATTAAATATTT
>NC_041388.1:82923009-82925352 GCF_002162155.2 Triticum dicoccoides
GACGCCGCCCTTCGCCGCCATCGCCGGCCACCGTCGTCCAGCGACAACCGCAAGTCCGGCCGGCAGCTGCCGCCCCGCCACTCACCGCCTCACCGCCGTCCGCCGCCTCCCGGCGCCGCCATCGCCACCGTCGGCTCCGGCCTCACCTCGCCCCGGTCTTCTTCTTCCATTCCGGCGAGACCGAGCGAACTCTGGCCAACCTCGTGCAACGCGCCAGATCTGGATCTGGATCTAGAACTCGGTTGACCTAATCTCGCCCGAAACCCTAACTTTTTACGTTTTTCCTCATGCTATAACTCCTCATCCGTAACTCCGTTTTTGGCATATAGCATATCAAAATGTTCGCCTCAGAGAGTACATCATTTCATCTCATTGCATAATTTTCATTTGAGTTCATCTTGATGCCCGAAATGCTGTTAGAAGAGTGCTACTTGAGATAATTGTCAGATCTGCTGCTCCATTTAGATATTTGTCATTTTTGCCATGATTATTGTGTGCATGATATGCCCATGAGCTCTACATATGTTTTGTTAAGGGTTTTGCCATCTTTCCAGAGGTGCAACCGTGTATTTTTATGATGTGTGTGGTGACTAGAACAAGCTTGCAAAGTGAGGCACTTGGTAATGCTGATTTCAGGGACTTAGCATTTCCACTAAGTCCTTAAGCTGTTTATCTCATATGGCCATATGTTCATGTTGTTTCCTAGTGATCCGTGCCTCTTTTGAGGATGATCAGTAAGGATGTTTTGTTAATCTTGTAGTGCTCTATCCATCCATGTCTTTGTTTGCAATTATGGAGCACCCTAGCTAGAGTCAATCGAGCTCTACTTTTGTCATTTCGTGAATCTGGGCAGATTGTCTACTTGTTAGCAATTTTGCCGAGGATGTTGTAGTTGATCCGTGCATGCTATGGTATTGTTCTTGCCATGTCTAGCTTGCATTTTGTGTATTCTTGATGGGTGTATGCTTAGATTGTCATGACATGCTCTGTAGTGACTGCATCGAGCTCGTAAACATGCCTACTTGATATTTGTTTTCAGCATGCTCCAGTTTTCATCAAGTCTAAGAACTGATTATGTTTTTGCCATGTTCACATGCTTGCAAATGTATTTTCTGATCCCTTTTGGCTCAAGGTCACTAAGGGACTTTTGTTAAGCTCTTTGAGTATCTCTATGCCATGCTTTACTTTGCCATGTTCAGGTCCTGTAGCATATTGTTTTTATGCTCCAAAGAGTGCTATCTGATCTGAAATTCCAGACAAGTGTTAATTTCACCAAGTCTGAAATCTGTTTACCATATGCATTTTTGCCATGCTTGTTTGAACCTGTTAATGGATGAATTGGCCATAACTCAGTGCTAGACTTTTGTTAAGGATCTTGAATGCATCCCTGCCATGTATTTTGTTGTCATGTTTGAGTGCTGTAGCATGTTCATCTCATTGCATTTAGATGGCTACTTGCTGTAAATCGCAGAATGTGGCCATATTTGAATCGCTTGCCATTTCCAAACCGTAACTCCGATTCCGGCGTTCTTTATATCGTTTTCAAGCAATTTCATCTCATCTTTCTAGTGGCACACTTGGATTTCCAAGTTGAGGCCAGGTTCATGCATCCCTTGTCAAATCTTGCATATGCTTCCTGCATAGCATACCATCTTTGCATCATATTGTTTGAGCTTGCACGTGGTTGATTGTGTTCCGTTTGCTTGTTTGTCTTGTTTGGGTAGAGCCGGGAGACGAGTTCGCTAACGAGGAGCCCGTTGAGTTTGCTTTCGAGGATCCAGTCAACTCTGACAACTTTGCAGGCAAGATGATCATACCCTCGAAATCACTACTATCTTTGCTTTGCTAGATGCTCGCTCTTTTGCTATGCCAATGCTACGATGCCTACCACTTGCTTTCAAGCCTCCCAAATTGTCATGTTCAACCTCTAACCCACCATGTCCTAGAAAACTGTTGATTGGCTATGTTACCGCTTTGCTCAGCCCCTTTTATAGCGTTGCTAGTTGCAGGTGAAGATTGGAGACCGTTCCTTGTTGGAACATTTATTTACTTGTTGGGATATCATTATATTGCCATGTTATCTTAATGCATCTATATACTTGGTAAAGGGTGGAAGGCTCGGCCTCTCGCCTAGTGTTTTGTTCCACTCTTGCCGCCCTAGTTTCCGTCATATCGGTGTTATGTTCCCGGATTTTTATGTTCCTTACGCGGTTGGGTTATAATGGGAACCCCTTGATAGTTTGCCTTGATTAAAGCTTTTCCAGCAATGCCCAACCTTGATTTTACCATTTGCCACCTAGCCTCTTTTTCCCTTGGGTTTCCGGAGCCCGAGGGTCATCTTAT
>NC_041388.1:82925597-82931720 GCF_002162155.2 Triticum dicoccoides
AGTGTTGGTCCGAACTAGAGTCTTGTGCAGCGCCCCCTCGGGGAAACTCGAGGTTTGGTTTTAGTTGTATGGAGAGCTCATCTGAGTGTGCCCTGAGAACGAGATATGTGCAGCTCCTATTGGGATTTGTCGGCACATTCGGGCGGTGTTGATGGTCTTGTTTTAACCTGTCGAAGTGTCTTGAAGAACCGAGATACTGAGTCTGATCGGAACGTCTCGGGAGGAGGTCTATTCCTTCGTTGACCGTGAGAGCTTGTCATGGGCTAAGTTGGGACTCCCCTGCAGGGATTTGAACTTTCGAAAGCCGTGCCCGCGGTTATGGGCAGATGGGAATTTGTTAATGTCCGGTTGTAGATAACCTGAACCTTAACTTAGTTAAAATGAATCAACCGTGTGAGTTACCATGATGGCCTCTTCTCGGCGGAGTCCGGGAAGTGGACACGGTGTTGGAGTAATGCTTGCCGCAGGTTTTCCCTCTCTAGTTATTCGTTCGCGCTTTGCCTCCTCTTCTCGCTCTCTTTTGCGAACAGTTTAGCCACCATATATGCTAGTCGCTTGCTGCAGCTCCACCATATTTACCTTGCCTTACCTATAAGCTTAAATAGTCTTGATCGCGAGGGTGCGAGATTGCTTAGTCCCTGTGGCTCACAGATTACTATTACCCCAGATGCAGGGCCTGATGATTCTGCTCCAGGTGACGCGCTCGAGCTCAAGTGGGAGTTCGACGAGGACTCTCAACGATACTACGTGTCTTTCCCTGATGATCAGTAGTGGTGCCCAGTTGGGGGTGATCGGGACCGTGTCGCTTGTTGGGTTATCTTTTATTTTGTCGCCATAGTCGGGCCATGAGTGTTTGGATGATGTAATGTTATTTATGTACTTGATTGACGTGGCGAGTGTAAGCCAACTATGTTATCTCCCCTTTTATTATCTATATTACATGGGATGTTGTGAAGATTGCCTAACTTGCGACATATGCCTTCAATGCGATTATGCCTCTAAGTCGTGCCTCGACACGTGGGAGATATAGTCGCATCGAGGGCGTTACAAGTTGATAATCAGAGCCTTCCCCGACCTTAGGAGCCCCATTGCTTGATCGTTTTTAGCGGCCGAGTTGTGTCTAGAAAATTTTTTTGAGTCATTTAGGAATTATATATCGGAGAGTTTAGGAATTCTTTTTACTTCCCAGTCTCCTCATCGCTCTGGTAAGGCATCCTGACGTAGAGTTTTGACTCTTCTCTTCTCAAATTTCACTAAAAAAATTTAGGATCATGCGGGTATCTTGGAATCGTTCCGATGGTTTTATGACGAGAACATTGTATTGGTGCCTCCTGTCAGGGGTTTTGTGGAAGTGTCTCGGGGAGTTGAGCTCTGAGGTGTTGTTGTTATAATTTTATCGTTGCAATTCTGGAATACCTGAGTTTAGTACGCCGACATCGAAAATATCTTTTATGCAGTTCGTTGGTGAGATAGCCTCGACGCCACCCAGTACTGGGGCTTGAGTTCGGGAGTATCGCCATAACTTGTATAACGGATGCTTTTCGAAGGTTGAGGTAGATGGTTTCCGAAGTTTTTCTTGGTTATGCGTTGAAGGATGGATACAGCTGGATGTAGGATTTGCTAGATTTGGGTGAGATATTATGCTTCCCCTGTATCCCCAACACCTGATTGCATAACCGGAAAGGTTCGGGAGTTTCATAGGTGGGAATTCAAGTAGCTCTAGCTCTTCTTCCACGGATATTTGGTTTGAGATTGGGATTTCTTACCGAGTATTCGTTCTTGATCCATACCTTGTTGATTTATTTCTCTACCTAAATTCTAAGTGGCTTCTCAATTTATGGATATGTGACCATTTCAAGAGGTATGCATTCGTTCATTTTGTTCGGATGTGAAGACTTTATGTTGCAATTTTCATCCCGTTGGATTTAGCTTCAATATTTGTCTATCAATGTGCTAATGGATGTCACCCTCTTCAGGATGGCTCCCGCTAAGAGCACCAATCAGAATCAGAATCAAGATCCGCCACCACCTCCACCTCCTCCGGAGGCATGGCAAGCTGTGATGGCCGCAACCAATGCAAACACACAGTTGATCATGCAAATTCTTCAAGAGCGCAATCAAGGCAACCAAGGCAACCAAGGCAACAATCAGAATCACTTAGCTACACTCAACCAGTTCCTTGCTAACGGGCCAAAGACTTTCAGCAATTGTGTTGAGGAAACCGATGCCGACGATTGGCTTGTGGATCTGTGCAAGCATTTCGAGTGCAGAAACGTCAGGCCTGAGGACTTCATCAAGTTCGCTTCCTTCCAACTCAAAGATCAAGCTGCATAATGGTTCCAGCAGTACAAGGATTCCAGAGGTGGACGTGTGATTACCTGGGATGAATTCCGTCAAGATTTCAGAGCTCGCCATATCCCTCAGAGCGTGGTCGAAAGCAAGCGTGAGGAATTCCGCAACCTGAAGCAAGGCTCTTTGTCTGTCTATGACTACAACAAGTTGTTTCAGAAGCTCGCCCGCTTTGCCAAGCAAGACGTCCCTGATGAGAAGAACATGATATACCAGTTCAGGGGTGGTCTTAGAGAAGAAATCCAGCTAGCTCTTGTTCTCTTTGAGCCCTTGAGGTACGATGAGTTCTACAACATGGCACTAAAGCAAGTGGCTGCTCAACTGAGGTGTGATGCTTCCAAGAAGCGAGTCAGAGAGGCTACTCCTTCTTCCTCTACTCAAGTGGCCAAGCAGCAGAAGTTTTGGCTTCCTCCTCCTCCGTTCCGTCAGTCGTTTCAGCAGAAGAGTAAAGGTGGCAGTGGTTCTTCCCACCCACCCAACCCTGGCTTTCAGAACAAGACTTCATCTCAAGCTCCAAGATCGAGTGCTCCATATCACCGTCCGCTTTCAGAGGTCACGTGCAACAAGTGCCAACAGAAGGGTCACTATGCCAACAAGTGTCTCAACCAGAGGCGTCTTCCTCCTCCTCCTGTGAGATCGGCAAGTACAGCTGTGGTCAAGCATAACCCCAAGCACGCCAAGGTCAACTTGATGAATGCAGCTCAGGCAGAGGGTTCGTCAGATGTCATCATGGGTAACCTTCCTGTTAATGATATTCCAGCTAAAGTTCTTTTTGACACTGGTGCATCGCATTGTTTCATCTCGAGACCGTTTACATCTAGGCATGAATTGGTTTCACAAGTTTTGCCTAGTCCATTAGCAGTTGTCTCTCCCAGTAAGCGCATGCATGCTAACTCCATCGTTCCGGATGTTACTATCACCTTGGGTGACTACAAGTTTCTGGCTTCTCCAACGGTTCTTGGTGACTCGGATATTGATCTTATTCTCGGGATGGATTGGCTTTCTAAGCACAAGGCGCATCTTGATTGTGCTGCCAGGCAGATTCAATTGACTCATTCGTCTGAGGATGTAATTGTCTTTGCCGCTCGGGATAATACCATCCCTCTGTTTTCTCTCAATGAGAAGGGTGAACTCAATGCTATCTCGCAAATTCCAGTCGTTTGTGAATATCAAGATGTCTTTCCAGAAGAGCTTCCAGGAATGCCTCCGCACCGGCCAGTTGAATTCGTCATTGATCTTGAGCCTGGCACGGAACCAGTGTGCAAGCGTCCTTACAAGCTCGGACCTGAAGAGTTGAAGGAGCTTAAGAAGCAACTCGATATTCAAGAGAGAATGGGTCTCATCCGGCCTAGTTCTTCTCCGTGGGGTTGTGGTGTTCTTTTTGTGAAGAAGAAGGATGGAACGGACCGACTTTCTGTTGATTACCGTCCATTGAACAAGAAGACCATCAAGAACAAATACCCACTTCCCAACATAAACGAGCTGTTCGAACAACTCAAAGGTGCCCAAGTATTCTCCAAGCTTGATCTCCGTATGGGTTATCATCAGATTCGAATCCGTGAACAAGATATTCCCAAGACGGCTTTCAGGACAAGCTATGGTTCATATGAATACACTGTCATGTCTTTTGGCCTCATCAACGCTCCTCCGACTTTCTCTCGCATGATGAACTTCATCTTCAACGCCTACACCAATGACTTCGTTTTGGTCTATCTCGACGACATTCTGTTTTTCTCGAAGAACAAGGAAGATCATGCCAAGCACTTGCGTTTGGTACTCGATAAGCTGAGGGAACACAAGTTCTACGCCAAGTTCTCCAAGTGCAAATTTTGGCTCGATGAGGTTCTTTATCTTGGTCATATCATCTCTGCCAAGGGCATTGCGGTTAATCCTGAGAAGGTGTCTGCAATTGTGAATTGGGAACCTCCTCAAAACATGAAGCAACTCTGTAGCTTCCTCGGTCTCGGAAGCTATTGCCGAAGATTCGTTGAAAACTTTTCTAAGATCACGAAGCCTCTCTCAAATCTTCTCCAGAAGCACGTCAAGTACGTTTGGTCTCCGGAGTGTGACATTGCTTTCAATACTTTGAAAGAGAAATTGATCACTGCTCCAGTCCTGACTCCGCCTAATGAATCCAAGCCGTACGAGGTCTTTTGTGATGCCTCTCTCCAAGGTCTTGGCGCAGTGTTGATGCAAGAGAAGAAAGTTGTTGCTTATACCTCTCGCCAATTGAATCCCAATGAGAAGAACAACCCCACTCATGATCTCGAGTTGGCAGCAGTTGTGCATGCTCTTTTGACTTGGAGACATCTCTTATTGGGAAGAAAAGTGGACATTTTCACTGATCACAAGAGTCTTAAGTACATCTTCACTCAGCCTAATCTCAACCTCAGGCAAAATTGATGGGTCGAAATGATTCAAGAATATAATCCGAGTATTGAGTATACTCCAGGCAAGGCCAATGTGATTGTTGACGCATTGAGCAGGAAGGCTTACTGCAACAGTCTGATTCTCAAGCCTTATCAACCCGAGCTCTGTGAAGCTTTCCGCAAACTCAATCTGCAAGTTGTTCCTCAAGGTTTCCTCGCCAACCTTCAAGTCTCTCCTACCTTGGAAGACCAGATTCGCCAAGCCCAGCTTCTTGATGCTATGGTGAAAAAGGTGAAGATTGGGATTGCCAAGAGTCAACCTAAGTACAAGTGCTACCGCCTTGATGACAAGGATACTCTCTTCTTCGAGGATCGTATTGTTGTACCCAAAGGTGACCTCCGTAAAGTGATCATCAACGAGGCTCACAATTCTCTCCTCTCCATCCACCCTGGGAGCACGAAGATGTATCAGGACCTTAAGCAGGCTTATTGGTGGACTCGAATGAAGCGCGAGATTGCTCAGTTCGTGAATGAGTGTGATGTCTGCAGAAGAGTGAAGGCAGAACACCAAAGGCCAGCTGGTCTCCTCCAACCTCTTGCCATTCCAGAATGGAAATTTGACCACATTGAAATGGACTTCGTGACTGGGTTTCAAAAGTCCAAACGTGGCAATGATGCTATATTCGTTGTCATCGACAAACTCACCAAAGTGGCTCATTTTCTGCCTATCAAAGAGTCAATCACTGCAGCTCAATTGGCAGAGCTCTATACCTCTTGAATTGTCTCTCTGCACGGTATTCCTCAAGTGATCTCTTCAGACCGTGGCAGCATCTTTACCTCCAAGTTTTGGGATTCCTTTCAGAAGGCCATGGGCACCAACATCCGCTTCAGCACAGCTTTCCATCCTCAAACTAGCGGTCAAGTCGAGCGTGTCAACCAGATTCTTGAATATATGCTCAGGGCTTGTGTGATCTCCTTCGGCATGAAGTGGGAGGATTGTCTTCCTTATGTTGAATTCTCCTACAACAACAGTTTTCAAGCAAGTTCGGGCAAGGCCCCATTTGAAATTTTGTATGGCAGGAAGTGTCGTACCCCTCTCAACTGGTCCGAAACCGGTGAACGTCAGCTTCTCGGAAATGACTTAATCACAGAGGCAGGGGAAATGTGCAAAGTCATTCAAGATAACCTCAAAGCAGCCCAATCCCGCCAGAAGAGCTACTATGACAGTAAGCACCGTGATTTGGCTTTCGAGATCGGAGATCATGTTTACCTCCGCGTCTCTCCTATGAAAGGTACTCGTCACTTCGATATCAAAGGGAAGCTTGCCCCCAGATACGTGGGACCTTTCAAGATTGTCAGCAAGAGAGGCGACCTCGCCTATCAACTCGAGCTTCCTTCAAACTTT